>NC_069501.1:917534618-917789618 GCF_027579735.1 Bombina bombina
GTTAGGAGCTGAACGCTGCTTTTTTGCAGGTGTTAGGTTTTTTTTTTCAGCTCAAACTGCCCCAATGTTTTCTATGGGGGAATTGTGCACGAGCACGTTTTTGAAGCTGACCGCGTCCGTAAGCACCGCTGTTATTGAGAGTTGCAGTGGCGGTAAATTATGCTCTATGCTCCCTTTTTGGAGCCTAACACAGCCCTTCTGTGAACTCTAAATACCAGTGGTATTTAAAAGGTGTGGGGAAAAAAAAGCCAGCGTTAGCTACGCGGGTCGTTACCGACAGAATTCTAAATCTAGGCATAAGAAATTAAACAGTGAAGTACCCTTGGAAACATGAATATCATAAGCTAGATATGCAAGAGTAAGTTTGTCATAAAAGCTAGCACTGAACCGTTTATATCACAGTAGAGTTAGACATTCCAACTAGGGAGAAAGTGAGATTCTGTAAAATAAGTCCCGATATCTATACTCTCAAATGTAGATATCCATTTCCATATCTATAAGTCATGTATAACTATGTACTATATTAAAGATAGAAGCTTCATATTATATGGAATACAAGACTCTATAATGGAATGTCTCAATAATGGCCCACCTCTGTCCATTTAAATAATAAACAATTAGCTGCGTCAAAGGGGATATCAAACACGTATAGTATATTGGACTACAGGGCTTTAGCTGTAAAGATCACCTCTGAGTAAAGCATATAGGGAACAGCCTCCTTGAGAAACCTATAAACCAAAGGCTAAATTGCAGAAAGTAGGTTGTCTCA
Organism: Bombina bombina; assembly: GCF_027579735.1. Taxonomy (NCBI): domain Eukaryota; kingdom Metazoa; phylum Chordata; class Amphibia; order Anura; family Bombinatoridae; genus Bombina; species Bombina bombina. The sequence continues at coordinate 917,535,388 of NC_069501.1, forward strand.
TACTATCAAAACGGACTGGAGATAACATCTAATACAGTAACACAGTTGGGAGCATTGCAGATAAACTAAGCCAGGCAATTAACACGCATAAAGAATCAGTAATTTACAACTACAGTATCACGGCAGAAACAAAATGCAAAGTTACATACTATTAACCATTTCAGCATTATGGGCTAAAACATAGCTTAATCTATTGTATTGTAGGTATAAGGCAGTATATCATAACATTTTAAGCATTACTCGATGTCTAATTAACAATCTATCTACAATCAGGCTGCTGCTTCATAGTCACAGGTCCATATTTTCAAACATCTTTGTCATCATGAGGGGTACCCGTAATTAAAAGACAGTTGTTATTAAGTGGTGAGCAGCCCCTTACACGAAAAGCAAAATCTCTTATCCCACGCCGGTGGTCCCGATAACAGAGCCAGTTATGGGGTCTCGGGACTCAGGGTATTTCACAAACAGTCCGTCAGGGGAACTGCGCAGGTGATAATCAATGCCTCTTCTGAGGCCACAGTATACATATTGTTTGAGTTGCGTGAGGCCCATCCGAGACCACCAACCTTCAGGAGCAATCAAGTTCTGAGGAACCCAGCCCAGATGTAACTCACGAACTCCACGTTCCTCCAACTCCAAATTAACACCGCTAGGTAGTCCGTGCTTCTCAGAGGAGCCCCAATAGTTTAGGTGATAGTTAGCAGTCATGCACGGTGTCCGCTCCTTGCTCCACTCTTCATTACACAGCAGGAAATTTGTCAGTGCCTCTTCTCTCAGGCTTGCGTGAAGTGTGTCAAATAGCAAGACACCATGGCATGGCCTCTCTGTGTAGCTGTAGGTTGGGACATCTTCTTGTAGAACTCACATGATGTGGTTGCTCATGTACTGGTAAGTGGATGTGTCGGTAAGGAGTCCTGGTAGCTGGTGAAATTAGTATTTTCAAGGCTAGAGTCTGGGAGTCGGTCATCCACTTGCATATACGCATCATTGCCCAGCATTGCATCCGCACAAAGCTTACGCGCTGCCAGCGCCAAGCTGGAAAACTGTTCAGTAAGAAGCTGCGTCATGGCCAATTCCCATGCATCCAAGGCCTCCAGCATGGTTATATTCTATGTAAGACTGCCAAATTTAAAAATAAAAATTTGATCCTCCACAATCTCCAATATATCTGTCATGGTCCTATCTTACACATTCCACCTTAATATATACTTTGCCATATCAAGCCTATACCACCTTAACATTGTCTCCTCCTGCCTATAAAGCCTGCACTGTCTAATTACTCTTTGCTGGTTTATTGAAGTGATTAACTCACAACTCCAGCTTGTATCCTGGTGAAAGAAAGTACTCGGCTGCATTTAAACTACTTCACTTGCACACCTTGGCAAAAGCGCTGCTTGTTGTCTTCCTACCTGGCTTCCTCTGACGTCACTGCAAGCCATTCACTCCTCACACGCTGCTCAGGCCTGGCAGCGTTCCAACTTCACAGCGTGCACAGACTTCCAGCTGCTCTGACACAGCCTTCCGGATCTCAAGCACTCACAGTGCCTTCAGCTTGCAACAAGTATAGCGACACATGAGGTTATCAGGTTCCGTATAAGCTTTTACTTGTAGTGTTCTAAGTCTGCTACTCTCACTACTTCCATATTTAAGCTTGCCATAATATTGACATTCCTCTATGTGTTACACTGTATAAATCTGCCAGCAAGCTACTAGCACTACCATTACTAAATGGTTATATTAACTCCTCACCTGCAGTGTGCCATATTAAACATGCTATGAGTACTAATCAGGGTATTTTCCTTAACTAGTTACTGCTCCTGTCTTAAGAAATATATATCCTTTGTTCTGCCTCTAAAGCATTCCTGTATTCATTACTCTTTGATATTGGAAGCTTATTGAGGCAATATAAATACAGATTAGGATTATATGCTTCCTTACTAGCAAGCATATTTCCCAGTTTGTTACATTAACATATTACCACAGTTCTACTTCTAAAGTACTAAAGATAAGTAAAGCATTGTCACATAAACAAGTGATTTCTTACATAATAAACCAGCCTTAAAAAAAAAAAAAAAAATAAAAAAAAAAAAAAAAAAAATTTGTAACTATGGAGCCATCAGATGTGGCCCCCCAGCTACATAATTTAAACCAGCGCCTGGACAACTTAACTCAGGCATTTAGAGATATACAGGTGGAAAACCAAAATCTCAAAGCCTGTCTTAGAGAAGTGTTGGCCAATAGGAATGCTGGAAATGACCACCAGGCTGAGCCCCAGGTTTCTTACCCTGAGAAATTTACTGGTGATAGATCCACTTTTCGCCAGTTCAGAAACGCCTGCCTGTTGTTATTCGATTTAAAACCGAGAACTTATCCTACAGACAGATCCAAAGTATTAACTGTTCTCTCATACCTGCGAGGGGAACCTCGGGCCTGGGCTGACTCATTTTATGAGTCCCAGGACCCAATTCTGAATTCTTTTGATGCCTTCTTAAAGGCTTTATCCAACCTTTATGATGATCCTTATCGTCAGATTACTGCTGAGACTAAACTCAGAGGACTCAAACAGTTAAAAGCTCCAGTGGAGGAGTATATTACTCGTTTCAAGATTTGGGCCAGAGATTCGCTCTGGAATGAGGTCTCTCTCAAGAATCAGTATCGAATGGGGTTGTCAGAGGAAGTAAAGGACGAACTCTCCAGAACTGGCATACCAGATCGCCTAGAGGATTTCTATACTTTAACAACTACTATAGATCGCAGGCTCCGAGAGCGAAGGCAGGAAAAAGGTAGTTCTAGCCACCCCACACGCCGCTTGCTCCCGACTCCGCCTACTGCTACTGCTCCCCCTGACCAGCCTATGGACATTAGCTTTCTGAGAGGACCTCTCACTATGCAAGAAAAGACCAGACGCCGTAATCTCAATCTGTGTATGTATTGTGCTGGTACGCAGCATGTGGTTAAGGATTGTCCCCTGCTTCTGAAGCAAAAGCGAGGTAAGACAAAATCAAATAGTAACTGTCTTCACACAAAGTCAGCTACATCAACTTACTTTACCTTACCTTTACAATTACAGTGGGATCAGCACAGGATCAGCAGTAACGCCATTGTTGATACAGGCGCTTGTACCAATTTCATTGATGTTCGTTTGGTTCATTCTAATAAAATTCCTTTTCAGTTAAAAAGCATTCCACTGCCTCTCAAAGTCATTGACGGGTCACATTTAGCTTCTGGTCCGGTGTCACATCAAACTGTCCCTCTGTTAGTCACAACTCCCTCTGGTCACACTGAAACAATTACTTTCGATATCATATCCTCTCCTATTTACCCTATTGTACTGGGAATCTCTTGGCTTCGTTTACACCAACCCACTCTGCATTGGTCCACTCTTTCTCTCTCCTTCCCCTCCTCTTACTGTTCTAACACTTGCTTCCCTAGGAAACATATTTTGATCACATCCACTCCTGTCATACCAGTTGAATATTCTGATTTTTCAAACGTTTTTGATAAAAAAGAGGCAGAGGTATTGCCTCCCCATAGGGCCTATGATTGCCCCATAGATCTGCTGCCTGGTGCAACCATACCTCATGGTCATATTTATCCCCTCTCAAGACCTGAGTTACAACACCTTAAAACTTATATTACTGAGAATTTAAAAAAAGGGTTCATCCGTCCCTCCACCTCACCTGCAGCAGCAGCTATGTTTTTTGTAAAGAACAAGGATGGGTCTTTACGCCCGATAATAGATTATCGCGAGCTGAACAAAATAACAATAAAAAACAGATACCCACTACCTCTCATCCCAGAACTGATTGAGAGGTTACGTGGCGCCACAGTGTTCACTAAACTAGATCTGAGGGGTGCCTATAACCTTGTCAGAATAAGAGCCGGGGACGAGTGGCTGACCGCATTTAGGACTAGGTATGGTCTCTATGAGTATACGGTTATGCCATTCGGTCTGTGCAATGCCCCGGCGACATTCCAGAACTTCATTAATGATATTTTTAGAGATGTCCTTGACACGTTTTTGGTTGTCTACTTAGACGACATTCTTATTTACTCACCCTCTTTGACAGAACATATACAACATGTCAGGCTTGTGTTGTCTAGACTACAAACACATAGACTCTATGTTAAATTAGAAAAATGTTTGTTTCACGTCACAGAGGTGTCTTTCTTGGGTTATCACATCAGTAAGGGTCAGATAAAGATGGAGGATAACAAAATTTCAGCCATATCATCATGGCCTATACCCTCTTCTGTGAAAGAAGTTCAAAGGTTCTTGGGCTTCGCAAATTTTTATAGACGCTTTATTCAAAACTTTGCTGCCATCACAAAACCCCTGACAAATTTGACTAAGGGAAAGACTCCATTTTGTTGGACACCTGAGGCTCAAACCGCCTTTGACCAATTAAAGCATCTCTTTACCACCTCTCCGATACTCCATCTACCAAATTCGTATTAGAGGTTGACGCATCAGAATATGCCATTGGCTCCGTGTTATCCCAGAGATCCACTCCTAAGGACTCATTACATCCTGTGTCTTATTTCTCTAGGCTCCTGACACCAGCTGAGCTGAATTATCCAGTTGGTGAAAAGGAGTTGTTGGCTATTAAGTCATCCTTTGACCAATGGAGGCATTTATTGGAGGGTACGGAGCAACCTATAGTGATATTTACTGATCATAAGAATCTACAGTATCTCCAGACAAACAGAACTCTTTCTGCTCGACAGCTCCGCTGGAGCCTCTACTTCTCTCGTTTCTCCTTCCACATTGCCTACCGTCCTGGCATACGGAATGGAAAGGCAGATGCTTTATCTAGAAGGGATAAAAAGCCTGAGTCTACTCAATTTCCATCCACCATCATTCCAAAATCTTCTTTTGTAGGTCTTCTATCAAATGATCTCACAGATCTAAAAACACATCAACAACAAGACATTACTAAGACCGCTTACACGCTTACCCCTGATAATGCTGGAATCCTCTACAAGGATTCAAGGCTATATGTTCCACCCTCGCTGCGAGATCAGGCAGTGTCCATTGCCCATGATTCATTATTAGCAGGTCATATGGGTATACACAAGACACTTGACCTTCTACAGAGGTATTTTTGGTGGCCTTCTATGAGAACCACTGTTAAAGAATACATCAAACTCTGCGTTACCTGTCAAACCTGTAAGCCCTCACACCAACCACCTCTGGGTTTACTACAGAACCTCCCTATTCCCGAATTTCCGTGGACTTCTGTCTCCATGGACTTTGTAGTTGATTTGCCTAAATCTGAAGGTTACACCGTCATTTTTGTTGTTGTGGATCTCATGTCAAAGATGGCACATTTCATTCCAACCGAAACTCTACCCACTGCACAAAAATCAGCTCAGTTATTTCTTAGAGAGATTATTCGTTTACATGGAATACCCACTACAGTACTCAGCGACAGAGGCTCACAATTCACCTCAAAATTTTGGAGACATCTTTGTACCTCACTAGACATACATCAGTGTTTGACCACATCGTACCACCCACAGACCAATGGACAGTGTGAGAGAACCAACCAGTGGCTGGAGCAATTTTTACGTTGCTACTGTTCCCACAAACAAGAATCTTGGGCCACGTACCTCCCACATGCTGAGTTTGCATATAATAATACCACCAATACTTCTACGGGGTTTTCTCCCTTTTATATCAATTCAGGCTACCATCCCCGATTTCATCCATTGCCTATGACACACTCACCTTGTCCTCAGGTGAATGATCTCGTCAATTCCATCAAGCAGACTTACGTCGCCATACAGGATAACATCAAGCAAGCACAGGCCACCCAAAAGAGGTTCTATGACCTACGCCATCGCCCTCATCCTACCTACGCTGTAGGACAAAAAGTCTGGTTATCGGCAAAGAATCTGAGGATTCCAACTCCTTGCAAGAAGTTTAACAAACTTTTTGTTGGTCCTTTTTCTATCATTGCTCTTCCAAACCCGGTTACGGTGACTCTACAGCTTCCTCCCACTTACCGCATTCACCCGACATTTCATGTGTCCCTCATCAAGCCTTGCTACTCTTCTACCCCTCTATCAGCCACATCCCTGGGTTCTCCTACCCCGGATCCTGAGTACGAGGTCCAGGCCATTCTGGACTCTAGACGTTGGCATGGTGAACTGCAGTATCTGGTTCATTGGTCTGGGTACGACTCTTCGGAGGACTCTTGGGAACCCGCTTCGAATCTCTCTGCAGATAGGTTGGTCTCTTTGTTTCATCGGAGGCATCCGGATCGTCCTTCTCCCTGAAACCTCTTTGATGTTTCCTTGGGGGGGGAGTATGTCATGGTCCTATCTTACACATTCCACCTTAATATATACTTTGCCATATCAAGCCTATACCACCTTAACATTGTCTCCTCCTGCCTATAAAGCCTGCACTGTCTAATTACTCTTTGCTGGTTTATTGAAGTGATTAACTCACAACTCCAGCTTGTATCCTGGTGAAAGAAAGTACTCGGCTGCATTTAAACTACTTCACTTGCACACCTTGGCAAAAGCGCTGCTTGTTGTCTTCCTACCTGGCTTCCTCTGACGTCACTGCAAGCCATTCACTCCTCACACGCTGCTCAGGCCTGGCAGCGTTCCAACTTCACAGCGTGCACAGACTTCCAGCTGCTCTGACACAGCCTTCCGGATCTCAAGCACTCACAGTGCCTTCAGCTTGCAACAAGTATAGCGACACATGAGGTTATCAGGTTCCGTATAAGCTTTTACTTGTAGTGTTCTAAGTCTGCTACTCTCACTACTTCCATATTTAAGCTTGCCATAATATTGACATTCCTCTATGTGTTACACTGTATAAATCTGCCAGCAAGCTACTAGCACTACCATTACTAAATGGTTATATTAACTCCTCACCTGCAGTGTGCCATATTAAACATGCTATGAGTACTAATCAGGGTATTTTCCTTAACTAGTTACTGCTCCTGTCTTAAGAAATATATATCCTTTGTTCTGCCTCTAAAGCATTCCTGTATTCATTACTCTTTGATATTGGAAGCTTATTGAGGCAATATAAATACAGATTAGGATTATATGCTTCCTTACTAGCAAGCATATTTCCCAGTTTGTTACATTAACATATTACCACAGTTCTACTTCTAAAGTACTAAAGATAAGTAAAGCATTGTCACATAAACAAGTGATTTCTTACAATATCTGAGTGCTATTAGGTACCCCTTGTAATGTGTACAGGGTTTTTAAAGACAATTTGACTTTCATTCAGTCGATAAGAGCTCAGAGCTCTTCACAAACACGTCTTGTCTCTTTGATAGTTGGCTCCGTCCCCCGGTGCTCATTATTTAAACCTGTTTTATGGTGGTATTTAGATACATACACTGTGATTATGTTACTAGAACCATTTTATAGTGTTTCTTTGCATGTTGTTAAGGTACAATGTACTATTGTAGTACAATAATGATGGTTTTAAATTTTGTTTTCAATTCAAATATTAATGTATACTGGTTTTCCAGGATGATCATGTTTAGAAAATTATATTAGTACTTTACATTCATGTATTTATAATTATTTTGTTGTTGTAAATTAATCAATTAGGATTGTGTGCACTTACACACGCCCTTAGCGGTGTGTTCTTGCTCACTATTGGTCAAAGTTTAGTTTATATGGATTGTCAGTTAGAAGGTTCATTATGCCTGATGAAACAGCCCATGCTAGGGCTGAGAAATGCATTGCATTTTAAACCATTGCTTGTCAATGTTTTTAATATTTGTTTTTAATAAACTAACTTGTTTTATACAAGCTTTGGTTTACCATCTTCTATAGCAGTTACAACCGCTGCTACTGACTTTCCATTTTCATTTGAGTGTGGCAGGATCCCCCTGCACTGACCAACCTATGCCTGGAGAGGGTTAGCTGGTACACCCCAAGTTACTAGCCTGCACCTACCAGTACATAAGTGTACTTGGGCCTAATGTGAGTACCCACTTGGCTATTAATGTTTTTCCATTTGTGGTTTAGCATACTGATTTTCACATTAGGCACCCCTCTTGTCTCCTATCTTTGATTTAGCTCTGCATTAATCTGTGAGGAGGAGAGCAGCTTTATCTTTTATTATTTTTTTAATCTGCTATCTGTGGCATTTATCCCTTTTAGAATATCTAAAATCTAATAATGTCTAAACTAAATACTACATGTAAACTAATTGTATGCCATATGATAGATAAATGGGCAATCCCCCCCAGTCTCGATCCATACATTGTATACACTCACCATGTGAACTTGTCTTTGTATGTTTTTCGAAGTCAGCACAGTTGAAAGATAGACAATACCACAGACAGGATCACATAGGTATTCTTCACTTTTAGTCTGGTGTTCTTCGCTTTCAGTCTGGTATTCTTCACTTTCAGTCTGTAGATGAAGTCAATCTCCCTAATTGAAAATAAAGTCTAAATCAAATCTCTAATAAAATTGTACATAGTTCTGCATCCCTTCCCTAACACTACCTATTTCCTAAATTTTTTATAGCAATAGCTTACTAAGCATATGTAGCCTTTTGTGTTATGTTATAACAATACATTATGAAGCTGACACACATACATTGTCCATACTTAACCTCTGATGTATGACTGTCAATTCTAATGTGCTTCAGAGTATCTCTTTATGTGCTATCTGTGGCATTTATCCCTTTCAGAATATCTAAAATCTAATAATGTCTAAACTAATTACTAGATGTAAACTAATCGTATGCCATATGATGGATCATTGGGCAAAATCCCCCAACCCCCCAGTCTCGATCCATACATTGTGTATACTTACAATCTGGTGTTGTCTTTAAAAATCAGGTGGCAAAGTCATTGCAGGAGCCAATGCCAGAATCATATGATGTACAAATTACCTATGATAAAAAAATATATTTTAGATTTTGCTATAATCATTTCTTAAACAATCCTAACATGTTCACACAATTCTACTTTGTTTCTATGTTTCTATATAACGTATATTATTTTCCGTCTGAAGTGGCGGTTGATGATGTTGGCTCTGACATTGACCCCCTCGTCTCGGAATAGCCCCTCTAGAACTGGGTCGTCCTCATGAGGCCGGCTCATGTAACCCAAATCACCTATAAATAATTAACATGACAAAATGTCAATATTACAAATATCTTAAAAATTATATGAAAATACATTTAAATAAAATGATACAATGCATTTGTGTATACGAAAATCGCCTACACTAGACATTTGCAGAAAGAGACAAATAAATGGTTAAAGTGCATCCTATATCTGCACATTTAAGCTATGACCTGCTACATATCTGTTTGGAGCTAAAACTAGATATTTGCGGAAATAGAGAAATAAATGGTTAAATTGCATCCTATATCTACACATTTAAGCTATGACCTGCTACATATGATAGGGCAGATACGTGTAAGCCAATCTGACACATTACACCCTTGGAATTGTTCTGTGTGCTCTGAGGTCTTTTTAACCTGTGGAAATAAAAGTTACGTTTTTATTATGTACAAGGACTGATCGCTTATTTCTTCAGCCAAGTTTTGTTTGTTGCCAGAAGATCAGTTCATGTATCGGAACTACCGGTTCACTCGTATTGGAGTATACCCCTCATGTGACTGCTCCACCGCGATAGCGGTGACATATCCGGAAGAAGTTGGACGCCGACGTAAGGTACAGCGGGCATGGTGCTCTAGACAGACCACGAGATTCTGTATGCCGTGGGCCCATGAGTAAGCTCGGTTGGAACTGAGTTACCCGCTAGTTAACCTCTTGTGAACTCAGTGCCGCTAGTTAACCTCTTGTGAACTCAGTGTCTGTGGAACGTCAGGTGAGCAGAATTTCATAGTCAAGGGGGATATGAATTTGGAATATCCTTTCAGTTAGTGGACTGTTACAGTGTTACGGATTTTACAGTGACATTTGTGTTAATTTTGCCTATTAGTATTTATGGCTCTGCAGCAACCTTTCTTGATTGTGGAGCTAAAACTAAACATTTGCAGAAATAGAGAAATAAATGGTTAAAACACATCCTATATCTGCACATTTAAGCTATGACCTGCAACATATCTGTTTGGAACTAAAACTAGACATTTGCGGAAAGAGACAAATAGATGGTTAAATCTCATCCTACATCTGCACGTTTAAGCTATGACCTGCTACATATCTGTTGGAGCTAAAACTAGACATTTGCGGAAAGAGACAAATAAATGGTTAAAGCAAAGAAAGAGACATTTGCGGAAAGAGACAAATAAATTGTTAAATCGCATCCTATATCTGCACATTTAAGCTATGACCTGTTACATATCTGTTTGGAACTAAAACTAGATATTTGAGGAAAAAGACAAATAAATGGTTAAAACCCATCCTATATCTGCACATTTAAGCTATGACCTGCTACATATCTGTTTGGAGCTAAAACTAGACATTTGCGGAAAGAGACAAATAAATGGTTAAAGCGCATCCTATAGCTGCACATTTAAGCTATGACCTGCTACATATCTGTTTGGAGCTAAAACTAGACATTTGCTTAAAGAGACAAATAAATGGTTAAAGCACATCCTATAACTGCACATTTTGCACATTACACAAACACAACTGTTAGCGAACATTACAGTGGCAATTGTCTAACTACTTAACCGTGCTGTGCACAAGTACTCACCAATGAGTCACCCATGTCTGTCCTCAAACTGCCGCCACAGTGACGACTGCCTGAGGATGCGGGCATCATGACAAAGCCCCCCCTCCCCCGAAATTCACACACACCTGTATTATCCTCATTCGTGCATCGCAAACAAACTGCACATTCAGACTAAGAAAGTGTTTGCGATTTCAGTAGAGGAGCTCTTCTGCTGGAGCACGCAACGCAACATGGGTGCAATCTATTGCTCCCAAAACATTGGGAATTTGAGCTATTGCATAGAATTCACTCTTGAGTCGCCTCTAATTGTCCTCATTTTGAGGGAATCCTATGTAAAGCTTACAAACTCATACCATGGCGTTCAGAAACCTTTCAAAAACCACAGAGAAGGTACAATGTCGATCACCATGGACACTTTGGCCATGTTGTTTAGGGGATTTATAGTGTAAAATGTCTAATGGTAGTGTGTTCGTAATGATTGCTGATTGTATACACTTGATTGTGTGTGAGCAGCGCAAATGCTTTCAAAGTGGACATTTTTTTGCGTTTGATGAAATTTTTCTTTCCCCCAATAAATCGTAATGTGAAAGTGTTAAATTGTAAAATATAACATACACAGTGAATTTTCGTAATGTTTGTTCATATGCGTAATAAATACTTATTAAACGTGATGTTATAGTAAAAACCACACGTCCACGCTAACATGATTGAAAGTCCATACTTGTGTATAATGTGTGCATAAACATGGCATAGAATCTGCTTGATCAATGTTGCTGCAATATTGTTGCAAAACGACAAAGTAACGGCTGACATCTATAAATATTCTATATATAAGTGATTGGCGAAATCTCAATATTTTACGTGTCCCATTGAAATCACAAAAATAATGAAGATCTTCCAACCCTCTCATCTACGTATATGTAATATTGTAATATTGAGTGAGAAACTGATGAAAGGGGTGGTACAGTCCTAATGCTGGACTCTGTATGGTTGAAGCTTAGAATGATGTCATCATATTAGCAACATGCTTGTCTAGTTTGCAAATCTTCATTCTGTTGTTGTATTTTGCAACATTCTTATTGTGTGATGATTAAAAAGAAAAATGTGTGTTATGTTGTTGTGTGATGCGTGTTATGTACATAGATGTATGTATTGTGATTCTCTCCCACATATGTTCATTTATTGTTGTTCCTTCCAAAAAAACAACAACTATAATATTTTCTAAGGATATCTTATAATTATACTGAATTCCTAATGTTATATTATGAGTAAATTGTGATGTTAAAGGGACACTAAAGCCATAATTTATCTTTCCTGATTCAGAGAGAGAATCCAATGTTACCAACCTTCCAATGTACTTGTATGATGTAAATGTGTTCATTGTTTCTATATCATTTGTTGAATAAAGAGCAATGCACATGTGTGAGGCAATGACAAAAGGCATGTATGTGCAGCCATCAATCATCATCTGGTGAGCCTATCTAGATATGCTTTCCATCCAAGCATATGACTTGAATAAATTAAATTCTATAATAGACGTAAATGAGACAAGTGCTTAAAATTGCCTGTTTCTGAATAATGAAATCTTAAAAAGTATTTTTTTCTGTCTGTTTAAATATGGGTTACTTCTTGAAACCGATTTCATATTGGTGATGATAGAATGGATAGTGATTTATAGTTGATGTAATGTAATTTCCTAAAAGATTTTGATGTTGTAGTGATGTTCACACAAGTAAAACCCATAACTCCAGTGTCAAATAGACTATTTCTTGATCTATTTGTCATTGCGGGACCAACGCAAGAATGAATGAATTAGCGCCACAATTATAACGCTGCCATTACAAGTTTTCAAAGAAAAAAATATCTTGTGCGTTACGGAAAGAGGCCGGTCACGTGCGCGAGCATGTATTCCCCATAGAAATCAATGGAGGCGAGAAATTGCAAGAAAAAAAAACTTCAAACACTTGTGTTGAGGGTAAAGTGAGTGACGTCATGTCATTCTGAGAAAAAGTACCTAAATCTTGTTAATTTCATAATAAAAAATGTTTTGTGTACGTAATGTGCTGTAAATTGTATGAAGCGATTTCTGTATGTATGTGATGATATTTGTACGTAGATGTAGCTAGATGATTGTATGTTCATGTATGTCGATGTAAGTCAATGTAAAATTGGATTTTGTGCATTTTTTTCTATTACCCCAGATCTTGTATCTTTTATCCGTTATATATTTTTTTCAAAATACATTATGAAAAAAATAAAAATTGTAGAGTGTTTGTATGAGTGTAAGTGTACTTTGTATAATATATTTTTTTAAGCGATTCGTGAATGTTTTGGGTAACAATTAGGGTTGCACCGATACTAGTATCGGTATCAATACCGATAATAGTATCGGTATTGGTACCGATACCAAGCATTTGCATGAGTACTTGTACTCGTGCAAATGCACCGATACTTAAACCTATACCACCACTTCCTACCCATATGCTATCTTGTGGCATTTTTTTCAAACTGCATGTTCCCATTTCATTTTAAGCTGGGGTGGAGACTAAAATAAAAATTGTTTACTACTATTCTGCCAATACAAATTGCTGTTATTTGTAAAATTGCAGGAGAGATCACTGGGCAGTTAATAAACTGAGATTTCCAGCTCTGGCTAAAAGTGTGGAAAGTGAAAGACTGTTCAACTTAGAGTTGAACCTCCTTACTGATAGCAAAAACATACTTATAGCTGAACATGCAGAGATGCTTCTGTGCTGTTCCTTAAAAAGAACTCGCCACTAACTTTTGACAAATTATTCTAATTGCTACATTATCTTTTTTACTGCTAGTTCTCATCTTGCACAATTATGTTCAAAACATACTGTACTCTGAGGAACATCCATAACCAGGGCTGGACTGGGAATAAAAAGCAGCCATTGAAAAATATGAAGACCAGCCCTATTTTCTGTTGAGTCGGTAGAATGCACAAGTCCCATTTTCCTCAAAGGGGTTTACTGGGACACTCCTTCTCCAATATTTTTTCAGAATTAAATTATATTACTTTGTATTAAATACAAATGTCAGATTGATGTCATATAACAGCCCTACAACCCAATTGCATCACCCTTTTAAATTGTAGCTTCCCAGCCCTAACTGCTGCAACCCACCAGGAAATTTCCTGGTATCCTGGTAGGACAATCTGGCCCTGTCCATAGCTTATATAATTGCAGGAAGAGTACTCATAGAAAAAATTAAGTTAATTCCAATGAACACTGATCTTGCAATTATAGAACTAGATTTAGATTAAATTTGATTGGTAAGCTTTACATTCATATTTCCAACTCCATAGACTTTAATGGAGTAGGACATGTAATGAGAGCATTGGTAAAGCTTATCAGTCCAATGTAATCTAGTCCATAGTGTTGTTCCCCATGATTAAACAGTGCACTGTTATATTTTTTACTGTACTGCACTTTTGGTTGGTTGTGATTTTATATTTGTTATTTATTGTTATTATATTTTATTGTAATATTTTTATTTATAAACATGTTCTGTGAACTTTGTGACAAATAAAACTGTTTTATTATTTCATAATGTCTTTTGAGTTACAGTCCTTCTTAATTATAAAGAAGGAATCTTAAATAATTAGTCTGTATTCTGCTTGGTAAACTGTCACATGACATAAAAAAAAGTATCAGTAATTGGTATCGGTGAGTATTTGAAAACAAGTATCGGTACTTGTACTCAGTCTTAAAAAAATGGTATCGGTGCAACCCTAGTAACAATCTAATTACTGGTCTGGAAGAGCATTCTGGATTTGAGCATAGATGGTGATTTTTGTGGCACTACAGAAACTAGCAGCATTAGGGAAAATGGCCCATAAAAATGCTATTTGAGTCATAGCGCAAAACTCGTAATCTAGCTGATAGATTGCATTAAAAGAAGTGCATTTGAGTGCTACTGGAAGTCACAGTTATAAAAGTAATATAATCTAACACCAACGTTGTATATTGACTGATGTTATTCAAATCCCAATTGATTATTGATTGCAATCAGCCCTGCTTACCATCTCAGAGAAAAAAAAAAGGAAATTAGTTACTTTTTACACAGGCATTATATCCAGAACATACGTGAATGAGTGCACCTTATTATTAATGAAGTCAACAGTATCTGCATATTGAATTCAATTAATGGCTACCTTCAAGATTTGCACAGCCTTTGAAAAGCTTCACTTCAAGTTGATTTCAAAGAGCTTGTAAAATTATATGGTGGCCAACTGTATCCTCACTAGAAAAGTATGTTTTTTTTTCATTATCTGTATTAAATATGTCAATGGGCTAGATTCATAGATGTTGGAAAATGTTATGAAAAGCAAACGGATTTTGCACATAAATAGTTAAATATAATTATACAATAATACTGCATTTAAATGGGCAGTCTACACCAGAGTTATTATTGTTCAAAAAGATAGATAATCCCTTTATTACCCATTCCCTAGTTTTGCATAACCAACACGGTTATATTAATATACTTTTATGTCTGTGATTGCCTTATATCTAAGCTTCTGCAGACTGCCCCCTTATTTCAGTTTTGTTTTTTTTTTTGTTTTTTTAATTTTAAATTTTTTCTTTATTGAGAACCAAAAGTACATACAGTCAATTAACCAAGGAAATAAATTACTTTCCACAAACACATCAAAACAAGTACATAGGTTTAACATATAGCAATTAGGCATATTACTGAGTGATATACGTCCATATATATTATAAGCAACATGTATACTTCTATTCATTCGATGTGAAATATCTTCAATGTACATAGGGGTCTCGGATAGTGGAGCAGAACTCCAATATCTTAATAAAAAGGTTGTAAGTGACACATATAACCACAATTCTCAATTATCATGACGGTCTCTGGTTCAGCATGGTCATTCAGTGGTGTTGTGTGTGAGGGATAGGTCATAGGGTAGATAGGAAAGGAGTCATCTCATGGGAGGGGGTGGGGAAGTCCAGGTGAGAAGGGATATGGGATGGGGGGGAATAGGATAAAGAGCGCGATAGTGGTAATGGGGACGTAAGGGATAGAGAAGAAAAGAAAGAAAAAAAAAAAAAAAGGGGTTAAACTACCTGCATGCAATGTCCACTGGCTCAATTGCCTAGGGGGAGGAACAGTGGCATGTAGGTCCATTCGGGTCTACTGAATCTGAATCCAGTCATCCCAAATTGCCCAGTAATCCTCCATTCATTCTAGCGAGCTATATGCAAATTTCTCCATGTTAGCCAAGTATTGTATCACCTCACAAACTTCCGAGATTGTGGGTGAGGTAACCTGTTTCCAGGCTCTAGCAATACAAAGTTTAGTGGCTGCCATCACATAGATCACCAGTTGCTTGCTACATTTAGGGAGAGCTTTATCTAGGATATGGAAGAGGGCGACCCTTGGCGTCAGTTGTATAGTCAGATTCATAGAATGCAAGAGTGTCTCAACATCTTTCCATAGATCTTTTATCTTTGGGCATGACCACCACACATGAGAGTTGGAGCCTTCCCCTCCACATAGTCTCCAGCAATCTGGAGATACATTAGGAAACATTTTCGACAATTTGGTGGGTACTCTGTACCATTGTAGCATTAGTTTCATATAACTTTCGAAAATCGTTATGCAATGAATCGTTTTTTTTGTCAGTTCGATCGCCGCTTTCAGTTCCATGTCTGATATGTTTAACTAACTCCTTGCACCACATTTTGATTTGACTCGGGAGGCCCTCTGAATGATCCTGTAGCATGGCTTTGTAGTGGAATGTGAGGGGTTTCAACGTCCCCAACTCAAGTAGCCATCTTTCTTCCCATTTAGAATGGGGCCTGAGATTCTGAATTCCAAATTTCCAGGAGCGAAGTAAGCTGAGTACCCTGCAGCATTCAAAGTAGAGCCATAAAGGAGAACTACTTAGTGAGTCGAGTACTTGATGGACTGTCATAAGCTTGCCATTTGAAAACCAATGTTCCACCGTGTCCATATTGTGTTGTATCCAAAATTCAAGATGAATACTCGGTAGATCCCAGAGAAGACCCCTCATCTGGTGAATCGGTGAGGGGTGTGGGGCAATCTCTGTATGATGTCTAAGTTCATGCCACATTTTGACATTTTGTTGTACTATGGGGTTAGGAACCCTATCTACCAGTTGCTTGTGTCTATGGACCCAGAGAACACTTGGCAAGTCCAGGCCCTCAGGTAGGTGTAGTTCCTCTATTTTAAACCATTTCGGTTTCTCTCTAGTCGGGCCCCAGGCCGTGATATGTGATAGTCTGGCGGCCTCATAGTAAAGAAATATGTTTGGAAAAGCTACTCCACCTCTAGAGAACTCTCTCTGCATGGTTTTGTAGCCAATCCGAGGCATCTTTTTCCCCCATACATATTTAGAGAAAATTCAGTGAATTTGTTGTAATGTGCCGTGCGGGATGTTCAGTGGGATACATCGAAATAGGTACAGCGCCTTAGGAAGTAGTGCCAATTTCACCGTGGCTATACGTCCCATCCAAGAGATCTCCCTGAAATCGCATCTGTGCGTTAAAGACTGTAGCTCAATGATGAGGGCATCAAAGTTTAGAGAGAGGATGATATCTAGGTCTGCGCTTAAGTGGACACCTAGGTGTTTGATAGACGTTGCGGACCAGTGGAAGTCATACGTTTCACGTAGGGTCAGGAGTTGGTCATCAAGTATGTTGATACTATATGCCTCTGTTTTTGAAACATTTATCTTGTAGTAGCTCAGAAGGCTAAACTGTTCTAGGGCAGTAAAGACTGCCGGAAATGAACTTTGGGGGTTCGTGAGAAAGAGAGTGACGTCGTCTGCATACAGTGCAATCTTTTCCTGACATGAGCCTACCGGTATTCCCTCAATAGCAGACGACATTCGAATCAATTCCGCCAATGGTTCCATGACCAGGGCAAATAGCAAGGGGGATAATGGGCAGCCCTGTCTGGTTCCATTAGAAATATCAAAGGGGGGAGAGCAAAAGCCCAACCCTCTCACTCTGGCACTTGGGCTAGAGTACAAAACTCTAATCATGGTTATGGCTTCGGGTGGGAAACCAAACGTGTCCAAGACTCTCCACATATATTCCCATCTGACCCTGTCAAATGCCTTTTCGGCGTCTAATGACAGGGCCAGAAGGGGGATGTCCCGTCTCTTCACCTCAGAAAAGATAGATATCAATCGTCTCGTATTGTCTGGTCCCTGCCGGCCGTTCACAAAGCCAACCTGGTCTGTATCAATTAACCCTGGTAGCAGGGGAGACAGTCTGTCCGCGAGAATTTTAGAGTATAATTTTGTGTCTACATTAATAAGCGAAATGGGATGAAAATTGCCGCAAAGAGACGGGTCTTTACCCGGCTTTGGAATCGCGACTATAGTTGCTTCAAGATATTCTTTTAGTATCTGTCCTTCAGATCTGATTTCGTTGTACGCGTGACAGAGTACGGGTTTGAGTTGTGCCTGTAATTTTTTATACAGTTGCCCCGGGAACCCAGTTTATTTGCCAGCATCGAGCCTGCTTTATTGCTTTTTGAGTACAAAACCATTTTGAATCTCGAAAGGGCTCGTTTAAATTTTTCCACTTCCAGGTTCTTAATCTGTGATTTTAAATTCAAAATCTCGGTGGATAGGCTAGCTGTAGGTGTTAGCTTATTTTGTCTTTCTTTCGCCCTTAGGTCGCAGGTTAGCTTGCCTAATGGGGCCCCCCATTTTTTTTTAATATTCGATGCCTTTGCGATACAAAATCCCCTGATATACGCCTTTAAGGCTGCCCACCTGATTTTATGCGAAGTCTGGTTAGGTCTGTTAGTGTCCAAAAATTCCTCAACCTTGTCAACCAGTTCTGTGACAAAAGAGGTGTCTTCCCACAGAAACTTCAGGAGCCTCCATGACGGCCTAACCAATACAGATCTCTCCATGTCAATAGACATTGTGACAGCGTCATGGTCTGACCATGGACAGCTGCATATACTAGAGTTTGTGATGTTGTTCATAGACCAGGAGTCAACAAAGAAGTAGTCTAGTCTCGAGTATGACCGGTGAGGGGGAGAAAAGTATGTGTAATCTCGTGATTCTGGATGGCATGCCCTCCACACGTCATAGAGCTCAGACTGGTATATTAGGTTTTGAAATTTAGGAGCTGTAGACTTAGAGTAGCTGTCTAAAACTTTATCTTTCGGGATTTTTTTGTCTGTATAGGGGTCCCAAACTAAATTAAAATCCCCTCCTAAAATCAATGTGCCTTGTTTCAGGCCATTTATAAAATGCAGCATTGTGCGTAGGAAAGGTATCTGACCTTGATTAGGGGCGTACAAGTTTACTAGAGTATAGAGGTGTGAATTGAGTCTGCAAACCACTAAAAGAAACCTCCCTTACGGGTCCGTCTCTATATGTAGTGGTTGAAATGCAACTCTTGCACTGATACAGATTGAGACACCTCTGGTTTTTTCATGGTAGGTCGAGTTAAGGACTACTGGGAAGTGTTTAGATTTCAGCACTGGAGTGTTAGTTGAAACCCAATGTGTCTCCTGTAAGAAGGATGCATCACCTTGAAGCTTCCTTAAGTAAGATTGTACCATGCTTCGCTTCGCTGGCGAGTTAAGTCCCTTCGTATTAAGGGAGACAAATTTGAGACCAGGGTTCATTGCTAAAAAAAAAAAAAAAATCCAAAGGGTGGGGGGAGAGGAAGAGGAAGGTCAAAGAGTCGTTGCTAGTGGTCCAAGAGTTGTAATCCGTGTGGTTTGGTGGTTGTTGTCCGTTTATCAGTTATGCAGATATGAATAATAGGTCACTTATTGAGTGCGATTGAATCTGTGTTCTTTTGCTTACTTTCGGTAAGCTATGGTGTTACCCTTGGGGGGGGTGGAGAGATACAGTCCGACGACCGTATTAACTGGTGTCCAGAGGAAAAAGAAAAAATAGAAAAGGGAGGTGGGGTCCAGGCCGAGGCAAAGTCTGTAGGCAGGGGGGGAAACAGTAAGGTGTTTCACGTCCCGAATAGACAGGGTCTATTCTATGTATGTCTGTCGAGATGTAACTATGTAAATTAGTGTCATCATTTGAGTCATGAGGAGAGAAGGAAGGGTGGTTTTGCATAGGATTTAACTGTAAATGATTGGAAGTATAAATGTCAATGAGAAAGAGGTTGGGTATTAGGTAGATCAGTCTGCTGTCCTGATGGTCGTGTAAAAACATTATCTGATCACAACAGTTTCTTTCAAACATAAATGCGAGATAAGTTGGCATAATATCACTGTAATCTCAAGAGCCTCACTGTACATAACAAGAATTTTCCAAACACAATTTAGCATGCAATGGTTTCGTAATTGTCTGGATCAGACGTTTCTGTTCTAGTCCAACACCTTGTATGTTGATGTCCATTGACAGTTAGGCTAATCCATACTCACAAGTGCAAAAACCGGCATATCTGATTAATAATTAACTAATATAAACAATAGAAAACTAGAGAGGAGTTAGCAGGGTCCTTTTGTCAGACATATTCAGGATTTGTCGCATAGCAGGCACCCTAGAACCTAGTAAGTCATGACTTATTATCTGTTTAACTATGCTATTCTGTTAAGCGCTACTGATCTCAGCTCTGCAGGCATTAACGATGATAAACGAGCTTGCGCCTTCTAGATAAGGCCTAGCAAGACTCCTTAACTGGGGTTAAAAGTCTCTAGTCTCGTAGTGAAACATTCCCTTCTTATCCTAGCTATACTAGCATAACCAGTCTCATGTTCAATTGTGTTTGTGTCTCTGTTAGTACCTAGTAAGTGTGCGCTAGGTTTGAATATGTCTACAGGATTCTGTGAGCTGAGATCTAATACAGTGAGGATAAGTGTCTAGGGGATGGAGTATGTCAGTTCAGGCCCTGGGATATGATGGGTATTCTCGAACAAAGTGAGTCGTGTCTTGTCGCCTGTAGAAACAGTTAGATTGGTCAGTAATTATCTGATTCAATTCTCTAGACATACATAACATAAAATAAACATAGGCCTTGTAATCAATGATAAACAGTGCATGCAATCAACATCAAGAATAACAAATAGTAACTGTAGACACTGCAAGAGAGACAAAAGATTCGAGCATTTTCATTGTTAACAACAGGTTAGGATAAAAATAACTGGGATTATGGGTCTCACATCTCGTGTCTATGGCTCAGTAGCATTTCCCTGTACACATCCTCTATGTGAGGGTCACTAGTGCTTATAGCAGGCAGCAAAGACGGTAGAAGGTTATCATAAAGATTGCAACAACAATATATAACTCAAGCATTTTCATTGTTAGTACTGAATTGGGGTTGCGATAGCCAGGACAAAAAGTCTATTATAATATGTCTATGGCCCTTTAACATAACCCTGAGTGGGACTAAACTTAAGTGTTCTCGTTGTCAACAACAAAACAGGTTAATGAAAACTAAGGTGAAGAGTCTCTTATTGTGTGTCCATGACCCTGTAACATGTCCCCGTTTATACCTTCCATATGGGGTTTACTAATATTTGCAACAGGTAACAGAGACGCTAAAAGATAAACCTAAACATTGCAAGGAAAATATATACAACTCAAGTATTTTCACAATTAGAGCCAAGTCAGGATCATGATAACTAAGGCAAAAAGTCTCTTATAACGTGAACATGTCCATGGAACATATCCTCAAGTGTCTCTAGTTCTGCAGTGTAACATTTCCCCTTTCATCACAGCTACAAAACCAGGGAGCAAACAAAACATCCCCAAGTTCTGTCTCTTAGAGGGGGTACTTCTCTGAGCAAGAGGTCTCCATTCAAATGCTGTTGGTCTTAGAATAGAGGAGGAGGTGGTGCTGAGCTCCGTATCTTTAAGTGTAGGGGAGCTGTTCTCTCTAGTTTGGTTGGGGATCTTGGTCCATCCCTTGAGAAGGAGATGACCCTTGTCTGGGGTATCCGCCGTGTAGAATCGACCATCTTTTTGAATCAGTAGCTTAGTAGGGTATCCCCACCTATACTTAATTCCCATCTGTCTCAATGCCTTTGTCACTTCACGGAATGTGCCTCTCTTTTGCATCGTATATTGAGATAAGTCTGGAAATATTTGTATAGAGTCAAATCTGGTAGGTAAAGTGGGGCGTAGAAACATGGCTCTAAGGATTTGTTCTTTATATGTGAAATAGTGGAATCTGGCGATCACATCCCTTGGTTTCTCCGCTGAGACATTCCTCCCTCTGGGGAGCCTGTGTGCTCTGTCTATCAGGGTCTCGTTGGGAAATCCTGGAGGATGGAGTATTTCACACAGCTCAAGAAGGTACTTGCCAAGGTCAGTTGGAGTAATCTCTTCAGGGACACCTCTAAATCTTAAGTTGTTCCTGCGGGAACGGTCTTCCATATCAGCCATCTTGGCTTCGACTGTGTCTAGCATGTCGACTAGGACTTGTGAGTGATTAGCCAAGTTCCCCTGCTCAACTGTTAGGTCCTCCTGTTTTTTTTCCAGGACATCAATGCGTTCGCTAATGACGCCAATATCTCGCCTGAGATCTGCCGTGGAGCTCTTGATAGCTTTGGTAAAGGAATCTTGGAGAGAATTCATCCTCTGAGTAAGGGTAGTGACAATATCCGAGGCCACAGAGTCAGAGATACTGCTCTCAATTCCAGCAGCTTCCGCCATATCAGGGCCGCTCCCCAGCAGTTGTTGTGGGGTGTTAGGTTCGGCTGTAGGTTTTCCCACAGTAGGTTTGGCTTTAAAGTGGTCTGCCACTGACTTCCTATATTCTGAGGGGTTAGCGGTTTTCCTTCTAGAACCTTGTGGCATGATAGAGATAATGGGGGTTCAGTAGAAATACACCAATACAAAGTGATATAAATGGGCAGAGATCTCTCAGTGAGGTTTACAGGACTAATTTCTTAGATCACATTCCTTTATTTTCCATTTTATGCCTCGGCCCTAAGGACCCCTGTCTCTTAGTGCATACTGTGAGCCATATGGACCGACCAGTTTAGGATTAGAGCCAGCTTAGAGTAATACTTTAATAAGTGGTGGCCTATAGTGGGGTTTTCTTCAATTTTAAATGATTTCAGAGTGAGGAGATAGTAGTTAATAGGGCAGAACCTCCTAGAGACACTGTCCCCCCCCCGGGGATATGCCTCCTATTGGCGAAGTCGGTAAAAGGTCGGGGGGTATGACCCACAGGCACTCCGCTCCTGCAGGAAAGGGAGGGGGGGACTAGTTAAGGGTGCAGATAATAAAGTTAGTGAGTAGTACCAGACTCTTATTGTAACAAGTAAGTTCTGAAAATTCTGTTGTTACAGGCTTCTGAGGAACTAAAAGTAAGTAGGAAGGAGAAGTGAGCTGCAGTAAATTTCAAAGGTATCCAGGATATGTAGGGTTAATATAGAACTATGAAACTGCTTTAGAAAAGTCTATGTGAGCCAGTACTTATACTCTGTATCTCAGAAGAAGGTAATATAATATGTATTTAGTTGGATCCAGTAGTCACAGTCTATGTGTCCTTTATAACTGCAGCAAACAACTCTCTACTTACACACTGCCACGTGGGATGCTGCTGGGGTCACTGAATCTGCCAAGCTGGTAAAAAGGAGATTCCAGACAGTGCTTTCCCCCTCTTCCAGGGTTATTATTGATCCGGTGAGCCTGCAAGGTGACTTGTTACTGCCGGGTGTACTTTTATGTCTTTAGGCCTAGTATCGAGTGCCGGTGTAGGCCGCAACCGCGGCCTTTCCTGGAAAACGGTCCGGTTCTCCTGGGTGGCCTAATTTTGCGGTCAAAATTAACTAAAAAGTCGGGCAGGGAGCAGCTCCGGATAGTCTTACTAGTTGCCCCCGATGGTTTGTGTGCAATTTCGCTAGGTATAGTCGGCTAGAGAGGCTAAAATACCCCTTTTGTAAGCAGAGCTCAGTCTCCACACGTCCTGCCAGTTATGCTGCAGGCTCCGCCCCCCTTATTTCAGTTATTTTGACAGACTTTCATTTTAGCCAATCAGTGCGGACTCCTAGGTGACTCCACAGGCATGAGCAAAATGTTAGATATATGGCACACGTGAACTAACACCCTCTAGTTGTGAAAAACTGTCAATATGCATTCAGATAAAAGGTTCCCTTCAAGGTCTAAGAAATTCGCATATGAGCCTACCTAGGTTTAGCTTTCAACTAAGAATATCAAGACACACAAGGCAAAATTGGTCATAAAAGTAAATTGGAAAGTTGTTTAAAATTACATGCCCTTCCTGAATCATGAAAGTTTATTTTTTTACTAGACTGTCCCTTTAAAACAAGGGAAAGATAGATATAATCCCTAATACATTTCTCTTATTCTGGAGGCTGATGTAATTTGAGGAAGGTAAATGCTACCTGGGAAGGGGATGATAGAGGTATTCTGTGGAGAGAGCTCTGGGGAGAAGAAGATATGGGGCCTGATGATCAAAAACCTGCTGACATGGAGAGAAATCATGCAAAATCATTGGGGATTGTTTTGGACCACTTTATTGTAATGTATGTGTCTTTCCTTCACATACAGAACATGGCATAGCTATATAAAGATTTGACCTTCTAAAATTCTTTTAGGGACCTCACAGTAGTGATGGGATGCTTTAGATCATCTTTAGCAGAGGGCTTTAGATTATTGGAGTTATATAGTATAAAATTAAATGGAGATATTCAGATGAAAGCTACTTTCCTGACCATGCTGGAAGAAGTGACTGAAACTGGATTTTTGAATAGTAACCACAGCTCAGATTTTTTTACAACTGGATGCTGCAGAGATTCAGACACAGGGGCCGATTTATCAATGTCTATCCGACATGATACGCTGTAGCTTGTGCAATGCCGCCCCCTGCAGATTCACGGCCAATCGCCCGCTAGCAGGGGGTGTCAATCAGCTTGATCGTATAGGTTTGGGCAGATTGCAGACCGCAGCCTCAGAGGCAGCAGACCAGCTATGGAGCAGCGGTCTTTAGACCGCTGCTTCATAACTCCTGTTATATATACGCATATACATATATATTTATAGGGAACATACAGTTCCCATAGACCACAATGTAAAGGCCCTTTTCATTGCCGTTTTCTTTTTAACACCCCACAATCGCAGACTTTAGCCCCTAAAAACTGCTAAGTGCATTTTTTTTTTTTTTTAAAAAAAAGGCTACATTAAAAAAAAAAAAAAAAAAAAAAAAGAGAAAGAAAGAAAACTAACACTTAAGTTTGGGGGCAATTGGGTAACATTTAGAAAATTAAACAGAGGTCTGAGCTCTGGTTAATTTTCTGAGCGCTAATTGCTACCGTGATCTTGAAGTAGCAACAACCAGTTTCTTGTAATCGCACGCCCGCAAATGAAAACATTTGCCCATTTGCGGGTGCGCGATAATTTAGCACTCCACTTGTAATCTAGCCCATAATATATTATATTTAATGTTTTACAGAAAATTGTTATATTATGTCAATTGTTATATATATTAAAAAAGCAGACAAGATTCAAGCAGCTTATTTTGAACTGAAGAATTGACATAAGAATATACATTAATTTGATTGCACAACGTGATTAGTACAGGAATTAATTAAAGAGTAGCGTGTTAGTGTTTGTAGTAAAGAGTGGCTGTAGCCATAATAGCCAATGATATTCATTAATATTGGAGAGACTGGTGTTCATCAGTTCTGATTATTATTATTATTTATTTATTTTTTGGTGTTTTTTTTTTTTTTTTGCATGGATCTGGTTAGCAGCTTATTTCCTGGACCTAGTACAGCCTGTATTCTTCTAAACAGCAATGCATGTGTTCCCTTTATCCACAAAAGCTGAGTTTCTGGTCTCCAGCAGTTAGCAACTTGTGTTCCATGTTTCCTGCCTACCTGTGTATCTAGTCAGTGGCTACAATTCTGTGTTTATTATCAGACCAGTCTTTGTTTCCCGCACTCCTGCAGCAACCCTGTTTTATCTGGCTTCATTATCAGGCATGTCTCAACCTTTTAGCCTTGAGAAGCATGTATTTTACTAAGAGGCTTAGAGGTATGGGAGGAGGAGTCAACATTGTTGTTACTATTTTCTTTTTTATTTTATTCAATGCTGTATTACCTGTCTTCAGTATCAAGAAATACTCTGCTTCCTGGCCTTCAACAACAAGTCTGTGGTACAAGATTCCAAGGAAAGCTTGGGTTTCTGGCCTTCTACAGTCACTCATTGCTTATTGAATGCAGAAAATACCAATTGTGAGACTTGATATTTTGCGGTAAGTGAGTGCTCAACTCACTCAACTACAAGCAAATTGTAATACCTGGCCTCCTACAGCAAACCTATTGTACCTGCAATTTGTAGCAGACTTGTTTCACTGTCATCTCAGCTTAACTTTGATTGCTAACTAGTCCTAAAGCCCGTTCACATGGGCCATTCTTTGCAGTACAGCGGTCCAACCCCTTGCGCTCTCTCCCTCCCCCTCTCTTTTGCTCTCTCTCTCCCCCCTCTCTTCTGCTCTCTCTCTCCCCCTCTCTTTTGCACTCTCTCTCCCCTCTCTTTTGCGCTCTCCCTCCCCCCTCTCTTTTGCGCTCTCTCTTTTGCTCTCTCCCCTTCTCTTTTGTGCTCTCTCTCTCCCCATATCTTATGCGCTCTCTCTCTCCCATCTCTTTTGTGCTCTCTCTCCCCCATCTCTTTTGCGCTCTCTCTCCCCCTCTTTTTTGAGCTCTCTCTCCCCCTCTCTTTTGCGCTCTCTCTCCCCCTCCCTTTTGTGCTCTCCCTCCCCCCCTCTCTTTTGCGCTCTCTCTCCCCTCTCTTTTGCTCTATTTCTCTACCCCTCTCTTTTGCCCTCTCTCTCTCCCCCATCTTGTTTGCGCTCTCTCTCTCTCTCTCCCATCTCTTTTGGGCTCTCTCTCCCCATCTCTTTTGCACTCTCTCACCCTCTCTTTTGATCTCTCTCCCCCCTCTCTCCCCCCTCTCCTCTCTCTCCCCTCCTCTCTCTCTCTCTCTCTCTCTCTCTCTCTCTCTCTCTCCCCCTCTCTCTCTCCCCCTCTCTCTCTCCCCCCTCTCTTTCTCTCTCTCTCTCTCTCTCTCTCTCTCCCCCCCTCTCTTTTGTGCTCTCTCCCCCTCTTTTGCTCTCTCTCTCTCCCCCCTCTATTTTGCGCTCTCTCCCCCCTCTCTTTTGCGTTCTCTCCCCCCTCTTTTTTGTGCTCTCTCTCTCCCCTCTTTTGGTCTCTCTATCTCCCCCCTCTCTTTTGCGCTCTCTCTCTCCCCCTCTCTTTTGTGCTCTCTCCCCCCTCTCTTTGCACTCTCTCCCCCCTCTTTTGCTCCCTCTCCCCCATCTCTTTTGTGCTCCCTCTCCCCCTCTCTTTTGAGCTCTCTCCCCCATCTCTTTTGCGCTCTCTCCCCCCCCTCTCTTTTGAGATCTCTCTCTCTCCCACTTTCTCTCTCCCCATCTCTTTTGCGCTCTCTCTCCCCCTCTCTTTTGAGCTCTCTCTCCCCCCTCTGTCTCTACCTCCCCTCTCTCTCCCCTCTCCTCTCTCTCTCTCTCTCTCTCCCCCCTCCTCTCTCTCTCTCTGTCTCTCTCGCCTCCTATCTCTCTCTCCCACCCCTTTCTCTCTCCCCCCTCCTCTCTCTTTCCCCCCTCCTCTCTCTCTCCCCCCCTCCTCTCTCTCTCCCCCACCTCCTCTCTCTCCCCCACTCCTCTCTCTCTCCCCCCACCTCCTCTCTCTCCCCCACTCCTCTCTCTCTCCCCCTCCTCTCTCTTTCTCCCCCCTCCTCTATCTCTCTCCCCTCCTCTCTCTCTCCCCTCTCTCTTTTGTGCTCTCTCTCCCCCTCTTTTGCTCTCTCTTTCTCCCCCCTCTCTTTTGTGCTCTCTCTCTCCCCCCTCTTTTGTGCTCTCTCCCCCTCTCTTTTGCTCTATCTCTCTCCCCCTCTCTTTTGCGCTCTCTCTTCCCCATCTCTTTTGCGCTCTCTCTCCCCCTCTCTTTTAAGCTCCCTCTCTCCCCATCTCTTTTGCACTCTCTTTCCCCCTCTCTTTTGATATCTCTCCCCCCTCTCTCCACCCTCTCCTCTCTCTCCCCTCCTCTCTCTATCTCTCTCTCTCTCCACCTCTCTCTCCCCTCTCTCTCTCTCCCCCTCTCTTTTGTGCTCTCTCCCCCTATTTTGCTCTCTCTCTCTCTCCCCCCTCTATTTTGCGCTCTCCCCCTCTCTTTTGTGCTCTCTCCCCCCTCTCTTTTGCATTCTTTCCCCCCCCTCTCTTTTGTGCTCTCTCTCCCCTCTTTTGCTCTCTCTCCCCCCTCTCTTTTGCGCTCTCTCTCTCCCACTCTCTTTTGTGCTCTCTCTCCCCCTCTCTTTTGAAGTCTCACCCCCATCACTTTTGCGCTCTCTCTCCCCCTCTCTTTTGAGATCTCTCTCTCTCCCACTTTCTCTCTCCCCCATCTCTTTTGCGCTCTCTCTCCCCCTCTCTTTTGAGCTCTCTCTCCCCCCTCTCTCCCTCCCCTCTCTCTCTCCCCCCTCCTCTCTCTCTCCCCTCATCTCTCTCTCTCTCTCTCCCCTCCTCTCTCTCTCTCTCTCTCTCTCTCTCTCTCTCTCCCCCCCCTCCTCTCTCTCTCCCCCCTCCTCTCTCTCTCCCCCCCTCCTCTCTCTCTCCCCCCCCTCCTCTATCTCCCCCCTCCTCTCTCTCTCCCCCCTCTCTCTCTTCCCTCTCTCTTTTGTGCTCTCTCTCCCCCTCTTTTTCTCTCTCTCTCCCCTCTCTCTTTTGTGCTCTCTCTCCCCCCTCTTTTGCGCTCTCTCCCCCCTCTATTTTCTCTCTCTCCCCCCTCTCTTTTGTGCTCTCTCTCACTCTCCCCCATCTTTTGCTCTCTGTCTCCCCCCTCTCTTTTGCTCTCTCTCTCTCTCCCACATATCTTTTGCGCTTACTCCCCCCTGTCCTCTCTCTCTCCCCTCCTCTCTCTCTCTCCCCTCCTCTCTCTCTCCCCTCTCTCTCTCCCCTCTGCTGTTTGTTATTTGTAGTATTTCCAAAAGTATCCTTTTGTAATTTGGATATTTTACTCTTACTTTTGTTAAGACATATTAGCCTTCTTTTATTTTGCCTCAGTAAAAAATTTGCTTGGTCAAGAATTGGTTTTCCATGCCAACACTTGCAGCGGTAGCATTATTGGAATTCTATAAAAAAAATAAAAGGGGCTTTCCCTGTGACTGGCGAGATGTCTCCCACAAATAATGAGAGCTCTCTGCAAAGTAAAAGTTTGCAATGGAGGGCGAAACCGGCGTGTTTTAAAAACATGCATATTAAGCTTAATACAAATCAAACTATGCAGTTTTTAGTGCACTGTACCTTAAAATCACTGTAATTTTTGTATGCATAGGTTTTCCTTTCAGAATAAATATGCCTAGATTTAGAGTTTGGCATTAGCCGTCAAAACCAGCGTTAGGGGCTCCTAACGCTGGTTTTGGCCGCCCGCTGATATTTAGAGTCAGTCAGGAAAGGGTCTAACGCTCACTTTCCAGCCGCGACTTTTCCATACTGCAGATCCCCCTACGCAATTTGCATATCCTATCTTTTCAATGGGATTTTTCTAACGCCGGTATTTAGAGTCTTGGCTGAAGTGAGCGTTAGAACTCTAACGACAAGACTCCAGCCGCAGCAAAAAGCCAGGAGTTAAGAGCTTTATGGGCTAACGCCGGTTCATAAAGCTCTTAACTACTGTGCTCTAAAGTACACTAACACTCATAAACTACCTATGCACCCCTAAACCGAGGCCCCCCCACATCGCTGCCACTCTAATAATTTTTTCAACCCCTAATCTGCCGACCGCACACCGCCGCAACCTATGTTATCCCTATGTACCCCTAATCTGCTGCCCCTAACACCGCCGACCCCTACATAATATTTATTAACCCCTAAACTGCCCCCCCCCAATGTCGCCGCCACCTACCTACACTTATTAACCCCTAATCTGCCGACGGGACCTCACCGCTACTATAATAAAGTTATTAACCCCTAATCCGCCTCACTCCCGCCTCAATAATCCTATAATTAATAGTATTAACCCCTAATCTGCCCTCCCTAACATCGCCAACACCTAACTTCAAGTATTAACCCCTAATCTGCCGACCGGACCTCATTGCTACTCTATTAAATTTATTAACCCCTAAAGCTAAGTCTAACCCTAACACTAACACCCCCCTAAGTTAAATATAATTTTTATCTAATTAAATAAATTAACTCTTATTAAATAAATTAATCCTAATTAAAGCTAAATACTTACCTGTAAAATAAACCCTAATATAGCTACAATATAAATAATAATTATATTGCAGCTATTTTAGGATTAATATTTATTTTACAGGCAACTTTGTATTTATTTTAACCAAGTAAAATAGCTATTAAATAGTTAATAACTATTTAATAGCTACCTAGTTAAAATAATTACAAAATTTCCTGTAAAATAAATCCTAACCTAAGTTACAATTAAACCTAACACTACATTATCAATAAATTAATTACATACAAATACCTACAAATAAATACAATTAAATAAACTAACTAAAGTACAAAAAATAAAAAAGGAACTAAGTTACAAAAAATAAAAAAATAATTTACCAACATTAGAAAAAGATTACAACAACTTTAAGCTAATTACACATACTCTAAGCCCCCTAATAAAATAACAAAGCCCCCCAAAATAAAAAAATGGCCTACCCTATTCTAAAATACAAATAGAAAAGCTCTTTTACCTTACCAGCCCTTAAAAAGGCCTTTTGCAGGGCATGCCCCAAAGAATTCAGCTCTTTTGACTGTAAAAAAAACATACAATACCCCCCCCAACATTACAACCCACCACCCACATACCCCTAATCTAACCCAAACCCCCCTTAAATAAACCTAACACTAAGCCCCTGAAGATCCCCCTACCTTAACTTCACCATGCCGGGTATCAACGATCCGTCCAGAGGAGCCTTCGAAGTCTTCATCCAAGCCCAAGCGGGGGCTGAAGAAGTCCATCATCGGGCTGAAGAGGTCCATCATCCGGCTGAAGTCTTGATCCAAGCGGGCGCTGAAGAGGTCCATCATCGGGCTGAAGTCTTCTATCAAGCGGCATCTTCAATCTTCATCCATCCGGAGCGGAGCCATCTTCTTCCAGCCGACGCAGATCCATCCTCTTCTACCGACGCCTACTCGCCGAATGACGGTTCCTTTAAATGACGTCATCCAAGATGGCGTCCCTCGAATTCCGATTGGCTGATAGGATTCTATCAGCCAATCAGAATTAAGGTAGGAATATTCTGATTGGCTGATGGAATCAGCCAATCATATTCAAGTTCAATCCGATTGGCTGATCCGATCAGCCAATCAGATTGAGCTCGCATTCTATTGGCTGTTCTGAATTTTCCTACCTTAAAGGGACATGAAACCCAATTTTTTTCTTTTGTGATTTAGAAAGAGCATGTCATTTTAAACAACTTTCTAATTTACTTCTATTATCTCATTTGCTTCATTCTCTTGATATCACTTGCTGAAAAGCATATCTAGATATGCTCAGTAGCTGCTGATTGGTTGCTGCACATAGAGGCCTTGTGTGATTGGTTCACACATGTGCATTGCTATTTCTTCAACAAAGGATAGCTACAGAACTGAGCAAATTAGATAATAGATGTAAATTGGAAAGTTGTTTAAAATTACATGCCCTATCTGAATCATGAAAGTTTAATTTTGACTAGACTGCCCCTTTAATTCCGATTGGCTGATAGAATCCTATCAGCCAATCGGAATTCGCCGAACGCCATCTTGGATGACGTCATTTAAAGGAACCGTCATTCGGCGAGTAGGCGTCAGTAGAAGAGGATGTTCCGCGTCGGCTGTAAGATGATGGCTCCGGAAGAAAGAAGATTGAAGATGCTGCTTCATAGAAGACTTCATCCCGATTATGGACTTCTTCAGCGCCCACTTGGATCAAGACTTCAGCCCGATGATGGATTTCTTCAGCTGCCGCTTGGATCCAGATTTCAGCCCGAGGATGGACGTCACTCTTCAGCCCCCCGCTTGGGCTTGGATCAAGACATCGGAGGCTCTTCTGGACAGATCGGGACCCAGTGTGGTGAAGACAAGGTAGGGAGATCTTCAGGGGAGAGGAGCGGAGCCATCTTCTTCCAGCCAACGCAGATCCAACCTCTTCAAGCGACGCCTACTCGCCGAATGACGGTTCCTTTAAATGACGTCATCCAAGATGACGTCCCTCGAATTCCGATTGGCTGATAGGATTCTATCAGCCAATCGGAATTAAGGTAGGAAAATTCTGATTGGCTGATTTAATCAGCCAATCAGATTCAAGTTCAATCCGACTGGCTGATTGGATCAGCCAATCAGATTGAGCTTGCATTCATTTGGCTGATCGGAACATCCAATAGAATGTGAGCTCAATCTGATTGGCTCATTGGATCAGCCAATCAGATTGAACTTGAATTGGCTGATTCCATCAGAATTTTTCTACTTTAATTCCGATTGGCTGATACTTTAGTTAGTTTATTTAATTGTATTTATTTGTAGGTATTTTATGTAATTAATTTATTGATAGTGTAGTATTAGGTTTAATTGTAAAATAGGTTAGGATTTATTTTACAGGTAATTTTGTAATTATTTTAACTAGGTAGCTATTAAATAGTTATTAACTATTTAATAGCTATTGTACCTGGTTAAAATAAATACAAAGTTGCCTCTAAAATAAATAGTAATCCTAAAATAGCTGCAATATAATTATAATTTATATTGTAGCTATATTAGGGTTTATTTTACAGGTAAGTATTTAGCTTTAATTGGGATTAATTTATTTAATAAGAGTTAATTTATTTTGTTAGATAAAAATTATATTTAACTTAGGGGGGGTATTAGTGTTAGGGTTAGACTTAGCTTTAGGGGTTAATACATTTAATAGAGTAGCGTTGAGGTCCGGTCGGCAGATAAGGGGTTAATACTTGAAGTTAGGTGTCGGTGATGTTAGGGAGGGCAGATTAGGGGTTAATACTATTTATTATAGGGTTAGTGAGGCGGATTAGGGGTTAATAACTTTATTATAGTAGTGGTGAGGTCCAGTCGGCAGATTAGGGGTTAATAAGTGTAGGTAGGTGGCGGCGACGTTGGGGGCGGCAGATTAGGGGTTAATAAATATAATATAGGGGTCGGCGGTGTTAGGGGCAGCAGATTAGGGGTACATAGGGATAACGTAGGTGGCGGCGGTGTACGTAGCGACAGATTAGGAGTTAAAAAATATATGCAGGGGTCAGCGATAGCGGGCGCGGCAGATTAGGGGTTAATAAGTGTAAGGTTAGGTATGTTTAGACTCGGGGTACATGTTAGGGTGTTAGGTGCAGACATAGGAAGTGTTTCCCCATAGGAAATAATGGGGCTGCGTTAGGAGCTGAAAGCTGCTTTTTTGCAGGTGTTAGGTTTTTTTCAGCTCAAATGGCCCCATTGTTTCCTATGGGGGAATCGTGCACGAACACGTTTTTGAAGCTGGCCGCGTCCGTAAGCACCGCTGGTATTGAGAGTTGCAGTGGCGGTAAATTATGCTATACGCTCCCATTTTGGAGCCTAACGCAGCCCTTCTGTGAACTCTAAATACCAGCGGTATTTAAAAGGTGCGGGAGAAAAAAAGCATGCATAGCTAACGCACCCCTTTGGCCACAGAACTCTAAATCTAGCGGTTAGTGTTTTGAGTTTTTTGGTAAAATCTCACCAATTTTATAATTTGCGAGAAAAAATGGTGAGAATTGTAGTGTGAAAATGGAGAAAGAACAACACACGGATATCTATATATCGATATCCTATAGGAGGCGCACCAGAAAACTTCCAAAATAATTATAAAAAATCAATTGATAATACGGCACCCCAAATTAAGTGCCAAGTGTTAATAATTGCAAAACAAGGCTAAAACTAATGTGATAAAAAATTATTTGATGATATATATACAGGGAGTGCAGAATTATTAGGCAAGTTGTATTTTTGAGGATTAATATTATTATTGAACAACAACCATGTTCTCAATGAACCCAAAAAACTCATTAATATCAAAGCTGAATAGTTTTGGAAGTAGTTTTTAGTTTGTTTTTAGTTATAGCTATTTTAGGGGGATATCTGTGTGTGCAGGTGACTATTACTGTGCATAATTATTAGGCAACTTAACAAAAAACAAATATATACCCATTTCAATTATTTATTTTTACCAGTGAAACCAATATAACATCTCAACATTCACAAATATAAATTTCTGACATTCAAAAACAAATCAAAAACAAATCAGTGACCAATATAGCCACCTTTCTTTGCAAGGACACTCAAAAGCCTGCCATCCATGGATTCTGTCAGTGTTTTGATCTGTTCACCATCAACATTGCGTTCAGCAGCAACCACAGCCTCCCAGACACTGTTCAGAGAGGTGTACTGTTTTCCCTCCTTGTAAATCTCACATTTGATGATGGACCACAGGTTCTCAATGGGGTTCAGATCAGGTGAACAAGGAGGCCATGTCATTAGATTTTCTTCTTTTATACCCTTTCTTGCCAGCCACGCTGTGGAGTACTTGGACGCGTGTGATGGAGCATTGTCCTGCATGAAAATCATGTTTTTCTTGAAGGATGCAGACTTCTTCCTGTACCACTGCTTGAAGAAGGTGTCTTCCAGAAACCGGCAGTAGGACTGGGAGTTGAGCTTGACTCCATCCTCAACCCGAAAAGGCCCCACAAGCTCATCTTTGATGATACCAGCCCAAACCAGTACTCCACATCCACCTTGCTGGCGTCTGAGTCGGACTGGAGCTCTCTGCCCTTTACCAATCCAGCCACGGGCCCATCCATCTGGCCCATCAAGACTCACTCTCATTTCATCAGTCCATAAAACCATAGAAAAATCAGTCTTGAGATATTTCTTGGCCCAGTCTTGACGTTTCAGCTTGTGTGTCTTGTTCAGTGGTGGTCGTCTTTCAGCCTTTCTTACCTTGGCCATGTCTCTGAGTATTGCACACCTTGTGCTTTTGGGCACTCCAGTGATGTTGCAGCTCTGAAATATGGCCAAACTGGTGGCAAGTGGCATCTTGGCAGCTGCACGCTTGACTTTTCTCAGTTCATGGGCAGTTATTTTGCGCCTTGGTTTTTCCACACGCTTCTTGCGACCCTGTTGACTATTTTGAATGAAATGCTTGATTGTTCGATGATCACGCTTCAGAAGCTTTGCAATTTTAAGAGTGCTGCATCCCTCTGCAAGATATCTCACTATTTTTGACTTTTCTGAGCCTGTCAAGTCCTTCTTTTGACCCATTTTGCCAAAGGAAAGGAAGTTGCCTAATAATTATGCACACCTGATATAGGGTGTTGATGTCATTAGACCACACCCCTTCTCATTACAGAGATGCACATCACCTAATATGCTTAATTGGTAGTAGGCTTTCGAGCCTATGCAGGTTGGAGTAAGACAACATGCATAAAGAGGATGATGTGGTCAAAATACTCATTTGCCTAATAATTCTGCACTCCCTGTATATATATATATATATATATATATATATATATATATATATATATATATATATATATATAATAATAGTGAAAAAAGAAATGTAATGATGTGAGCTCAAAAACAAAAAACAAATGTGTAAACACAAAGTCCAAAGTGATAAGTTTGAATCAAAATTAGTAATCTACCAATCTTGTAAATGTTTGGACAGTCCGTGAAAGGTAATGGTAAAGACAAAATTCTGTGGTCCAAAGGTATAAGTTGAAGGGCTGCTCCACTTTAAAACCCCTGGTGTGCTGGGTAATCTGTGTAAATTAGAAAAGCAGAAAGGGGCGCCTCATAGTGATTTTCAGCATATCAATGTGTGGAAAATTAAAGCGAATATGCTCACCAGATTAATGGCCCCGTACTCTGACCGGTGCTTGATAGCAGGCTAGCACTTATCAGCGGCTAGCTCACTGATGGTAGACTGGCTGTGTTCTTATGCGTATGTTTTAGCTGCAAACACAGGCTGGACCAGCAGTTTCCCAATGTACAACAGGGTGCGGTGGTAAAAGGGTGAATCCTCAATACTGAACTAGTATAAAAGACAACTTCCAATTTAAAAAGATAAAAACAATCTTTTATTTGTACCTTGCAACGCGTTTCTCGACCACATACACTGGTCGTTTCTTTATGCAGTAAAACGGATAAAAACAGTAATGATTTACATCTTTAACCCCTTAATGACCACAGCACTTTTCCATTTTCTGTCCGTTTGGGACCAAGGCTATTTTTTCATTTCTGTGGTGCTTGTGTTTAGCTGTAATTTTCCCCTTACTCATTTAATGTACCCACACATATTATATACCGTTTTTCTCACCATTAAATGGACTTTCAAAATATAGCATTATTTTCATCATATCTTATAATTTACTATAAAAAAATTATAAAATATGAGGAAAAAATGGAAAAAAACACACTTTTTCTAACTTTGACCCCCAAAATCTGTTACACATCTACAACCACCAAAAAAAAAACATATGCTAAATAGTTTCTAAATTTTGTCCTGAGTTTAGAAATATCCAATGTTTACATGTTCTTTGCTTTTTTTGCAAGTTATAGGGCCATAAATACAAGTAGCACTTTGCTATTTCCAAACCACTTTTTTTCAAAATTAGCGATAGTTACATTGGGACACTGATATCTTTCAGGAATCCCTGAATATCCATTGACATGTATATATTTTTTTTAGAAGACATCCCAAAGTATTGATCTAGGCCCATTTTGGTATATTTCATGCCACCATTTCACAGCCAAATGCGATCAAATAAAAAAAATTGTTCACTTTTTCACAATTTTTTTCACAAACTTTAGTTTTCTCACTGAAATTATTTACAAAAAACGTATGCAATTATAGCATACATGGTTGTAAATGCTTCTCTGGGATCCCCTTTGTTCATAAATAGCAGACATATATGGCTTTGGTTTTGCTTTTTACTAATTAGAAGGCTGCTAAATGCGACTGCGCATCACACGTGTATTATGCCCAGCAGTGAAGGGGTTAATTAGGGAGCATGTAGGGAGCTTCTAGGGTTAATTTTAGCTTCAGTGTAGTATAGTAGACAACCCCAAGTATTGATCTAGGCCCATTTTGGTATATTTCATGCCACCATTTCACCGCCAAATGCAATCAAATTAAAAAAAAACGCTAAATTTTTCACAATTTTAGGTTTCTCACTGAAATTATTTACAAACAGCATGTGCAATGATAGCACAAATGGTTGTAAATGTTTCTCTGGGATCCCCTTTGTTCAGAAATAGCAGACATATATGACTTTGGTGTTGCTTTTTGGTAATTAAAAGGCTGCTAAGTGCTGCTGCGCATCACACGTGTATTATGGCTAGCAGTGAAGGGGTTAATTAGGTAGTTTGTAGGGAGCTTGCAGGGTTAATTTTAGCTTTAGTGTAGAGATCAGCCTCCCACCTGACACATCAGACCCCCTGATCTCTCCCAACCAGCTCCCTTCCCTCCCCCACCCCACAACTGTCCCCGCCATCTTAAGTACTGGCAGAAAGTCTGCCAGTACTAAAATAAAAGTTTTTTTAAAAAAAATAAAATACATCTTTAGCATATTTACATATGCTACTTTGTAGGATCCCCCCCTTAGCCCCCAACCTCCCTGATCCCCCCCAAAACAGCTCTCTAACCTCCCCCTCTGCCTTATTGGGGGCCATCTTGGGTACTGGCAGCTGTCTGCCAGTACCCAGTTTGCAAAAAAAAATGTTTTTTTTTTTGTTTTTTTGCCTCTTTTTCTGTAGTGTAGCTTCCCCCCCGCCACAGACCAATCCCCCACCCCCTGACTAATTTATTTTTACATAGCTAAAACTATTTTTTACAACTTATCATACATAATTTTTCTGTAGTGTAGCGGTTCCCACCCGCTCCCTCCGGTGCGCGCACCCGCCCCCGCCCTCCCGTGCACGTGCGCGCGCCCGTGCGTGCCTCTGATCACCCCCGCCCAAGATCCCGCCCCCCTACACATCATCACGGCCAACGATTGCCGCCACCCGCCTCCCGAACCGGATCCCACCCACCAACGGATTTAGCCGGTGATGTCCGGTGCAGAGAGGGCCACAGAGTGGCTCTCTCTGCACCGGATTGCTAAAAAAGGTTATTGCAGGATGCATCACTGCAATAACCGGAAAGCAACTGGAAGCGAGCAGGATCGCTTCCAGCTGCTTTCCAGACCAAGGACGTACGCCACACGTCCTCGGTCATTAAGTGTATTTTTTTTGAGTATGTGTGGCGTACGTCCTTGGTCGTTAAGGGGTTAAATACATATGGTATAATTAAGACAGGAAGTTGTATTTTTAAAATGGCTAATGGAATACAGGGAGTGCAGAATTATTAGGCAAGTTGTATTTTTGAGGATTAATATTATTATTGAACAACAACCATGTTCTCAATGAACCCAAAAAACTCATTAATATCAAAGCTGAATAGTTTTGGAAGTAGTTTTTAGTTTGTTTTTAGTTATAGCTATTTTAGGGGGATATCTGTGTGTGCAGGTGACTATTACTGTGCATAATTATTAGGCAACTTAACAAAAAACAAATATATACCCATTTCAATTATTTATTTTTACCAGTGAAACCAATATAACATCTCAACATTCACAAATATAAATTTCTGACATTCAAAAACAAAACAAAAACAAATCAGTGACTAATATAGCCACCTTTCTTTGCAAGGACACTCAAAAGCCTGCCATCCATGGATTCTGTCAGTGTTTTGATCTGTTCACCATCAACATTGCGTTCAGCAGCAACCACAGCCTCCCAGACACTGTTCAGAGAGGTGTACTGTTTTCCCTCCTTGTAAATCTCACATTTGATGATGGACCACAGGTTCTCAATGGGGTTCAGATCAGGTGAACAAGGAGGCCATGTCATTAGATTTTCTTCTTTTATACCCTTTCTTGCCAGCCACGCTGTGGAGTACTTGGACGCGTGTGATGGAGCATTGTCCTGCATGAAAATCATGTTTTTCTTGAAGGATGCAGACTTCTTCCTGTACCTCTGCTTGAAGAAGGTGTCTTCCAGAAACCGGCAGTAGGACTGGGAGTTGAGCTTGACTCCATCCTCAACCCGAAAAGGCCCCACAAGCTCATCTTTGATGATACCAGCCCAAACCAGTACTCCACATCCACCTTGCTGGCGTCTGAGTCGGACTGGAGCTCTCTGCCCTTTACCAATCCAGCCACGGGCCCATCCATCTGGCCCATCAAGACTCACTCTCATTTCATCAGTCCATAAAACCATAGAAAAATCAGTCTTGAGATATTTCTTGGCCCAGTCTTGACGTTTCAGCTTGTGTGTCTTGTTCAGTGGTGGTCGTCTTTCAGCCTTTCTTACCTTGGCCATGTCTCTGAGTATTGCACACCTTGTGCTTTTGGGCACTCCAGTGATGTTGCAGCTCTGAAATATGGCCAAACTGGTGGCAAGTGGCATCTTGGCAGCTGCACGCTTGACTTTTCTCAGTTCATGGGCAGTTATTTTGCGCCTTGGTTTTTCCACACGCTTCTTGCGACCCTGTTGACTATTTTGAATGAAACGCTTGATTGTTCGATGATCACGCTTCAGAAGCTTTGCAATTTTAAGAGTGCTGCATCCCTCTGCACGATATCTCACTATTTTTGACTTTTCTGAGCCTGTCAAGTCCTTCTTTTGACCCATTTTGCCAAAGGAAAGGAAGTTGCCTAATAATTATGCACACCTGATATAGGGTGTTGATGTCATTAGACCACACCCCTTCTCATTACAGAGATGCACATCACCTAATATGCTTAATTGGTAGTAGGCTTTCGAGCCTATACAGCTTGGAGTAAGACAACATGCATAAAGAGGATGATGTGGTCAAAATACTCATTTGCCTAATAATTCTGCACTCCCTGTATATTGTGTCAGTCACATGTGTTTGTTTACATTGTGTTAGACAATTTATGTTTTTGAATACATATGGTCTGATTAGAACCAGGAGTTGAAAAACATCACCAATAGAATACATTGGGGCCTAGTTATCAAGCCGTCAACCTCAAATACGCTGGAATTCCGCAGCGTATTTGTGGCGAGGCTGATTCGCCTTAGTTATCAAAGGCTTCAGACCGGCAAAAGTAGAATTTTGTGACGTAAACTTCGATCCGCCGGACTCCGTCCGACACAGATCGATTCTTACGTCACTCCAGATGTTCCGCACACAAGTGCGGCACAATCTCACTACTTTTGCTAGTTATCAAAAAACTAGCAGGTACGCTCGGCACTTTTACGGCCCAGCGTACCTGGTTTTCAATCCGCCAGCCTGGAGGCGGCGGATCCCATAGGAATCAATGGGAGTCTGACCATAGCGAAAGTACAAGTTCGCTGCTGCCAGATATCCCATTGATTCCAATGGGAGCTGTCTACACCTAACACCCTAACATGTACCCCGAGTCTAAACACCCCTAATCTGCCCCCCTACACCGCCGCAACTAAATAAAGTTATTACCCCCTAAACCGCCGCTCCCGGAGCTCACCGCCACCTACATTATACCTATTAACCCCTATCCTGCCCCCCCTATACCGCCGCCCTCTGTAATAAAGTTATTAACCCCTATCCTGCTGATTCCGCACCTCGCCGCAAATAAATAAATAGTTTAACCCCTAAACCGCCTCTCCCTGAACCCGCCGCAACCTATCTTAAATTTATTAACCCCTATCCTGCCCCCCCTACACTGTCGCCACCTATAATACATTTATTAACCCCTATCCTGCCCCCCACTACACCGCCGCCACTGTAATAAAATTATTAACCCCTAAACCTAAGTCTAACACTAACCCTAACACCCCCCTAACTTAAATATTAATTAAATACATCTAAATCATATTTATATGATTAACTAAGTTAATCCTATTTAAAACTAAATACTTACCTTTAAAATAAACCCTAATATAGCTACAATATAAATAATAATTATATTGTAGCTATCTTAGGATTTATTTTTATTTTACAGGTACCTTTCAATTTATTTTAACTAGGTACAATAGCTATTAAATAGTTATTAACTATTTAATAGCTTACCTAGCTAAAATAAAGAGAAATTAACCTGTAAAATAAAAACTAACCTAAGTTACAATTACACCTAACACTACACTATACGTTAATAAATTATTCCTATTTAAAACTGATCGGAACAGCCAATAGAATGCAAGCTCAATCTGATTGGCTGATTGGATCAGCCAATCGGATTGAACTTGAATCTGATTGGCTGATTCCATCAGCCAATCAGATTTTTCCTACCTTAATTCCGTTTGGCTGATAGAATCCTATCAGCCAATCGGAATCGAAGGGACGCCATATTGGATGACGTCCCTTAAAGGAGCCTTCATTCGTCGGTAGTTCGTCGGGAAAGGAGGATGTTCCGCGTCGGCGGGATGAAGATTCAAGACCCGGCTTTGACGATGACCTCGCCCGGATAGAAGACTTCTTCAGCGCCTCTTGGAAGATGACCTCGCCCGGATGGAAGATTTCTTCAGCGCCGCTTGGAGGATCACTTCATCGGATGGAAGATTTCTTCAGCGCCCCTTGGAGGATAACTTCTGCCGGTCCGGATGTCCTCTTCAGTTCCATCGTTGGCTCGGCTGAGTGAAGACAACTAAAGGTAGGATGATCTTCAGGGGATTAGTGTTAGGTTATTTTAAGGGGGGTTTGGGTTAGATTAGGGGTATGTGGGTGGTGGGTTTTAATGTTGGGGGGGTTGTATTTTTCTTTTACAGGCAAAAGAGCTGAACTTTGGGGCATGCCCCCACAAAAGGCCCTTTTAAGGGCTGGTAAGCCAAAAGAGCTGTTTACTTTTTAATGTAGAATAGGGTAGGGCATTTTTTTTATTTTGGGGGGGTTTGTTATTTTATTAGGGGGCTTAGATTAGGTGTAAGTAGCTTAAAATTGTTGTAATATGTTTTTAAATGTTTGTATTTTTTATTTTTTATTTTTTGTAACTTAGCTTTTTTTATTTTTTGTACTTTAGTTAGTTTATGTAATTGTATTTAATTGTAGTTATTTGTAGGTAGTTTAATTAATTAATTTAATGATAGTGTAGTGTTAGGTTTAATTGTATCTTAGGTTAGGATTTATTTTACAGGTAATTTTGTATTTCTTTTAGCTAGGTAGTTATTAAATAGTTAATAACTATTTAATAACTATTCTAACTAGCTAAAATAAATACAAAGTTACCTGTAAAATAAATATAAATCCTAAGATAGCTACAATGTAATTATTAATTATATTGTAGCTATACAGGGAGTGCAGAATTATTAGGCAAATGAGTATTTTGACCACATCATCCTCTTTATGCATGTTGTCTTACTCCAAGCTGTATAGGCTCGAAAGCCTACTACCAATTAAGCATATTAGGTGATGTGCATCTCTGTAATGAGAAGGGGTGTGGTCTAATGACATCAACACCCTATATCAGGTGTGCATAATTATTAGGCAACTTCCTTTCCTTTGGCAAAATGGGTCAAAAGAAGGACTTGACAGGCTCAGAAAAGTCAAAAATAGTGAGATATCTTGCAGAGGGATGCAGCACTCTCTTCTGAAGCGTGATCATCAAACAATCAAGCGTTTCATTAAAAATAGTCAACAGGGTCGCAAGAAGCGTGTGAAAAAACCAAGGCGCAAAATAACTGCCCATGAACTGAGAAAAATCAAGCGTGCAGCTGCCAAGATGCCACTTGCCACCAGTTTGGCCATATTTCAGAGCTGCAACATCACTGGAGTGCCCAAAAGCACAAGGTATGCAATACTCAGAGACATGGCCAAGGTAAGAAAGGCTGAAAGACGACCACCACTGAACAAGACACAC
This sequence comes from Bombina bombina, assembly GCF_027579735.1. Taxonomy (NCBI): domain Eukaryota; kingdom Metazoa; phylum Chordata; class Amphibia; order Anura; family Bombinatoridae; genus Bombina; species Bombina bombina. The sequence goes on from NC_069501.1 coordinate 917,577,872, forward strand.
AAGCTGAAACGTCAAGACTGGGCCAAGAAATATCTCAAGACTGATTTTTCTATGGTTTTATGGACTGATGAAATGAGAGTGAGTCTTGATGGGCCAGATGGATGGGCCCGTGGCTGGATTGGTAAAGGGCAGAGAGCTCCAGTCCGACTCAGACGCCAGCAAGGTGGAGGTGGAGTACTGGTTTGGGCTGGTATCATCAAAGATGAGCTTGTGGGGCCTTTTCGGGTTGAGGGTGGAGTCAAGCTCAACTCCCAGTCCTACTGCCGGTTTCTGGAAGACACCTTCTTCAAGCAGTGGTACAGGAAGAAGTCTGCATCCTTCAAGAAAAACATGATTTTCATGCAGGACAATGCTCCATCACACGCGTCCAAGTACTCCACAGCGTGGCTGGCAAGAAAGGGTATAAAAGAAGAAAATCTAATGACATGGCCTCCTTGTTCACCTGATCGGAACCCCATTGAGAACCTGTGGTCCATCATCAAATGTGAGATTTACAAGGAGGGAAAACAGTACACCTCTCTGAACAGTGTCTGGGAGGCTGTGGTTGCTGCTGCACGCAATGTTGATGGTGAACAGGTCAAAACACTGACAGAATCCATTGATGGCAGGCTTTTGAGTGTCCTTGCAAAGAAAGGTGGCTATATTGGTCACTGATTTGTTTTTGTTTTGTTTTTGAATGTCAGAAATGTATATTTGTGAATGTTGAGATGTTATATTGGTTTCACTGGTAAAAATAAATAATTGAAATGGGTATATATTTGTTTTTTGTTAAGTTGCCTAATAATTATGCACAGTAATAGTCACCTGCACACACAGATATCCCCCTAAAATAGCTATAACTAAAAACAAACTAAAAACTACTTCCAAAACTATTCAGCTTTGATATTAATGAGTTTTTTGGGTTCATTGAGAACATGGTTGTTGTTCAATAATAAAATAAACTATTTAATAGCTATTGTACCTAGTTAAAATAAATTGAAAGGTACCTGTAAAATAAAAATAAATCCTAAGATAGCTACAATATAATTATTATTTATATTGTAGCTATATTAGGGTTTATTTTATAGGTAAGTATTTAGTTTTAAATAGGATTAACTTAGTTAATAATATAAATATGATTTAGATGTATTTAATTAATATTTAAGTTAGGGGGTGTTAGGGTTAGTGTTAGACTTAAGGGTTTAAGGGTTAATAACTTTATTACAGTGGCAGCGGTGTAGTGGGGGGCAGGATAGGGGTTAATAAATTTATTATAGGTGGCGACGGTGTAGAGGGGGCAGGATAGGGGTTAATAAATTTAATATAGGTTGCGGCGGGTTCAGGGAGCGGCGGTTTAGGGGTTAAACAATTTTTTTATTTGCGGCAAGGTGCGGGATCAGCAGGATAGGGGTTAATAACTTTATTACAGAGGGCGGCAGTATAGGGGGGGCAGGATAGGGGTTACTAGGTATAATGTAGGTGGCAGCGGTGTCCGGGAGCGGCGGTTTAGGGGTTAATACATTTATAAGACTTGCGGCGGGGTCTAGGAGCGGCGGTTTAGGGGTTAATACATTTTTAATAGTTGCGGCAGGGTCTAGGAGCGGCGGTTTAGGGGTTAATACATTTTTAATAGTTGCGGCGGGGTCTAGGAGTGGCAGTTTAGGGGTTAGTAACTTTATTTAGTTGCGGGGGGCTCCGGGGGCGCCGGTATAGGGGGTAGAACAGTGCAGTTTAGTGTGGGTGCTTAGTGACAGGCTAGCAAGAAAGCTGTCAAACAGACGAAGAGCAGCGAGATCGGATTAGTGATAACTCTCACAGTCCGCTGCTCATCGCCCCGCGGCTTTTTGACAGCTTTTTTTGATAACTTAGGCGTATTTTTTCAGGTCCGCGGCGGCGATGTGAGGCGAGCTTAGGCGGGCGTATTGGGCCGTCGAAGGCAGAAAAGTTGACAGCTTGATAACTACCCCCCATTGCATCAGTCACATGTAATTATTTACATTATGTTGGACATCAATTTTGCGGAGTGCGAACCTTCGTTGTTACATCAGTATCATGTATTGGATAACTTTGTGTATACTCTGTAGGGAATTAATTTCGGAATTTGCATTATCTCAAAGAGGGACAAAAAAACTACAGATATTGTAATAATGATTAATGCATGTGTGTATGCGTGTCTGATTGGTTGGGAGATGTCACCATGTTACAATTTATCCCTCTGTAGTGTGAAAATGTTTATTGAACTATGTGGGAATTGAGAGGAAATTTTAGATATGCCCGTTGAACATCCATGTTTAGCCCATTTTACAAAAAACAACTATTACGCTTTATATTTTGTACTTTTAAGTACGAATTTCTTGCTTATTTTGCACATCCAGTGTACTTAAATTTACGATGTACATAGTTAATATTATTTATTCCTGTGTAATTTACCTACAAATTTTTTGTTTTTTATAATTTATTTGGTGAACAATATTGTTATTTGATGCACCTTAACAATACAATATTTTTCTGCCTGTTTTGTGTAAATGGTTCAGTTATTTGTTTTTTAAGATTTTACAATTATGCATTTTATTGTGCACTTTTATAATGTTTGCATCTCCTTCCCATACAAAAATGCAGTATACGCCTCTTAGCAAGACATCCTGTTTTCAGGTTAAAAAGTGGCTTTATATACAGTAACTCCACCAGAGAAATAGAAAGGCTGGCGAGCATTCTTATAGAATCTCACCAGCCCAGGGATCTTTTTAGAATCAGGACCTTCATCCTAATTCTTATTACTTTAACTTTATAGTTTCATGTCAGTTCCTTTTTTCATATGGTTTAGAGCAGAGCTTTCCAAACTTTTCATGTTGGTGACACACTTTGTAGACCTACATTATTTCGCGACACAGTAATTCAGTTGTACTAGCAAAAAGGAGGTTAAACTAACTTGTTTTAAAAGATACGGACACATACATATATTATATAATAACAAAATGCATTTACAAGTAACAGTATGTATGTGCAAGAATTAAAAAAGTTTAATAACACCAATAGCTACTTACTATTTTAATGGGATGTATGAAGTTGATGGGATGAACACAGTTTTGGAATATTTGGTGTAATATTAGATAAAGACACTCACATTTCATCATCAAGCATTTTTAAGCTTCCACTTCCTATCCATATATCAAGAGCAGGAGCAGCAATGCACTACTGGGAGCTAGTTGCAAAAAAATCCTTCTGACTTCAGCTCAGCATTTAAGCTGCCACCCTCAGAGCTCTGCGAGTCCGACTGACTACTGCCCGAGCTGCAAACACACTGCTGTCCCACTCACTGGCTACACTTGCAGTCACGAGCCAATTAAGGAGACTACACGTGCAGTCAGGAGCCAATGTGCCGCCAAATCCGCCAATGGTAATAGTTTCAGTTCCCACTGAGCTGTGCCAATTGGTTAAGATGATCTGTGACCCACTAGGTATCAATCACGTGTCAACCATGTGATATGTGTAGCAGACAGGTGGAAAGTCAGAAACCAAAAAACAATTTAATTTTTTTTTTTTTATTTAAAACAATTTGTGCTGAAGCAGGGACACACCTACACACTGCTGCCGACACACTAGTGTGTCCCGACACACAGTTTGGAAAGCACTGGTTTAGAGAGTAGATAATTATAAAAAATAAAAGCAATTTGTTATTTCTCAGAAGAAACTATAATAAACATCATTATTTGTTTTTACATACTGTGAGCCAGATTACAAATGGAGAGCTAATTAAACCTCCCGGTCGAGTGTTAATTGTGCTAGAAGTAAGTTTTTTTGCACTGATCAGGTTGTGCTCGTATTATCAGTTGAAAGTAAACTGTTTTCGTTTGCATACTATTATTATTATTACTGTGCAAAAATGTGTGTAGCAAACAAATAGATGTTAACAAAGAATATGCTCAACACAATGTACTAAAAACAATACTCTCCTTGTTAAATAAAGTGACCGCTGCCCTTCCTCAGTCTCTCCCCAAGGACTGTATAAGCAATAGACAAAACAAAATGGATGGCGCTGGTCTTGCAGAATGATAAGTTTCTGATAATAGATAGAAATGGACTTGATGTGCAAGTTAAAATCTGTTGCAATAATGTGCAATATACTCACTCCTTAAGTAACATGAGTCCTGCTTCTATGGTATATCCCTCTGTAATATGTCCCTCTCCAAAGGCAACAACAAGGAGGTTTTCAACAAGGGGCTGGAAAAGGATTGGAACCTCATCAGCAGTAAAGTGAAACTTTAAATTAAAGAAACAAGTAGTAACTTACTTATCCAAAATAGCAAGTCCGGCTCGTCACAGCGAAATAATTGCCAAGTAGTAAGATAAAAAATGGTTTATTGTAGCTTTACGCGTTTCAACGCTTAAGCGTCTTTTTCAAGAGCAATAAAAGACGATAAAAACAAGTAACAGTTTGTATGATGCTGTGACAAAGTAGCCGGCTTTTATACAAATGTATCCATGTTCCAATTTCCTGTCTGTGGCAGGAAATTGGACTCACATAATAGAAACAGAAATAAAAGTACAAATTCCTACTAGATGTTTAGGCCCAACCTTGTTTTTTAAAAATGTTAAATCTTTTTATGTCGCTCATTTAACTTTTAAATATTAACTTTATATTAGGTTCGGCATAAACATGAACAATAAAAGTGACCAATCAGTGAATTACTTTGCATTTTTATCCAATGAGAAGACAGAGTTAGATTAAGTCCCCATTCGAGTATTCCTTGAATTTCAGTTCCCTTTAAGGTCCGCTTTAAGTTCACGTGATATTTTTAGCCAATCCCATGATGTTAGAAGATTTTCCGTGGATCTATGACGTCGTGTGGGCTCGTTAGTCACGTGTTCTTCCTGACCAATCTGTGAGGACGTTTTTCCTTTGTGGCTTTAACCAAATATTCCGTTATAGGGATCTACGATTATACATTCTATGAATAGAAAATAGAATAGCGGCAGTATCCATTCTAAACACCAATACAATTGAAAGTTATCTATGACAATTTTATATATAATTTGATAGTATGAGAAATATGTGCAAAGATGTTTTGCGCTGTGCAGACTTTAATGTATGTAAATGCATGTAAATGAAGATTTAATTCTAGTCACTAAATGGTACTTTCCAAAGTTTTCCTTCTATAAAGAAGACTTTTGCGGCAACCTTAAATTACATATAACTCAGTAACATCGACATTTATGCAATGGTATATACAATATAAATACTTTGCAAACACATTAAAGACCGTATTATCAATTTGAATCATATGAAAAGGGAATTTAAAAAGTTTCTCTTTATATTATAAAACCCTTTGAGAAAATTTAGAGAGGGCAGCATTTGTCCGTTCAACTCATATATGGATAAGAATAGTGACTTTATATTTAACAGTTTACCATAACCTTATAGCTTACCTACGTTAAGGGATAAATGAAAAGTGAAGTTATGTGTGCTGGTTAAAGGTATTTCATATTTTGTGTTATCTAATTATGTAAACATTTGTAAAATAGTTGCAATTTTTAGCTGACCTTAATTTTTGTGTTATCTAATAAAATTTTTAAAAAATGTGCTGAATATAATTTAGTATAATACTAGTGGCATTACTAATGGAGAGAATAAATTGACTTTCTAAATTGTGTAAAATAAGTGAAATAAAATAGAAACAAAATTAAAAATAAAATAAAAATAATAATAAAATAAATGTGTAAACTCAATAAAGTAATATTATATGTGACTAAATAAATAACTAATTAACTTAATAGTAGTAAATAATTACTTCATATATTAGAACCTTGTGTTTAAAGAATTCTCTATCCCTAATGGAATTAGTTTAAATAAAAGCTGCTATTCGAATATCTTTGTTGAGCCCCCAATGATTGTAAGTTCTAAGTGTGTGAATCCACCATAGTTCCCTCCTGTTTAACTCATCTTCCAAATTCCCTCCTCTCCAGTGAGTGGTTACCTTTTCTATCCCTATCCATGAAAAATTCTTAAGATCAAATTTGGTGCAAGTGTTGCAATGTGAAGGGACACCATGATCTTCATGTCTCTTCTCTATTTTGTTAAGGTGTTCTAAGATACGAGTCTTGAGAAATCTGGTTGTTTGTCCTAAATATTGGATCTGACAGTTGCATTGTAATAAATAGATCACGTTCTGAGTCTTGCATGTAATAAAATGTTTAATTATATAGGTCTTTCCCGTTACAGAGGAAGTAAAAGTTTTGTGGGTTCTTTTTGTGTAATTGCATCCTTTACATTTTCCACATGTATAGAAACCTTGTAAGTTAGATATGCTTAAAGGTGGTTTGGGGGCCATGCCTTTAATTAAAGAAGGGGCCAACTTTTGTTTAAAATTACTACCTCTTCTATATGTGATCTGGGGTTTGTTGGGTATAATATTACTTAACAATTCGTCATTCTGTAATATGTGCCAGTGTTTTTTGATTATTTTATTGATTTGATGATGCCCTGAATTAAATGTTGTGACAAATCTGGGGAAAGAGGATTGTTGACAAACAACCAGATTTCTCAAGACTCGTATCTTAGAACACCTTAACAAAATAGAGAAGAGACATGAAGATCATGGTGTCCCTTCACATTGCAACACTTGCACCAAATTTGATCTTAAGAATTTTTCATGGATAGGGATAGAAAAGGTAACCACTCACTGGAGAGGAGGGAATTTGGAAGATGAGTTAAACAGGAGGGAACTATGGTGGATTCACACACTTAGAACTTACAATCATTGGGGGCTCAACAAAGATATTCGAATAGCAGCTTTTATTTAAACTAATTCCATTAGGGATAGAGAATTCTTTAAACACAAGGTTCTAATATATGAAGTAATTATTTACTACTATTAAGTTAATTAGTTATTTATTTAGTCACATATAATATTACTTTATTGAGTTTACACATTTATTTTATTATTATTTTTATTTTATTTTTAATTTTGTTTCTATTTTATTTCACTTATTTTACACAATTTAGAAAGTCAATTTATTCTCTCCATTAGTAATGCCACTAGTATTATACTAAATTATATTCAGCACATTTTTTTAAAATTTTATTAGATAACACAAAAATTAAGGTCAGCTAAAAATTGCAACTATTTTACAAATGTTTACATAATTAGATAACACAAAATATGAAATACCTTTAACCAGCACACATAACTTCACTTTTCATTTATCCCTTAACGTAGGTAAGCTATAAGGTTATGGTAAACTGTTAAATATAAAGTCACTATTCTTATCCATATATGAGTTGAACGGACAAATGCTGCCCTCTCTAAATTTTCGCAAAGGGTTTTATAATATAAAGAGAAACTTTTTAAATTCCCTTTTCATATGATTCAAATTGATAATACGGTCTTTAATGTGTTTGCAAAGTATTTATATTGTATATACCATTGCATAAATGTCGATGTTACTGAGTTATATGTAATTTAAGGTTGCCGCAAAAGTCTTCTTTATAGAAGGAAAACTTTGGAAAGTACCATTTAGTGACTAGAATTAAATCTTCATTTACATGCATTTACATACATTAAAGTCTGCACAGCGCAAAACATCTTTGCACATATTTCTCATACTATCAAATTATATATAAAATTGTCATAGATAACTTTCAATTGTATTGGTGTTTAGAATGGATACTGCCGCTATTCTATTTTCTATTCATAGAATGTATAATCGTAGATCCCTATAACGGAATATTTGGTTAAAGCCACAAAGGAAAAACGTCCTCACAGATTGGTCAGGAAGAACACGTGACTAACGAGCCCACACGACGTCATAGATCCACGGAAAATCTTCTAACATCATGGGATTGGCTAAAAATATCACGTGAACTTAAAGCGGACCTTAAAGGGAACTGAAATTCAAGGAATACTCGAATGGGGACTTAATCTAACTCTGTCTTCTCATTGGATAAAAATGCAAAGTAATTCACTGATTGGTCACTTTTATTGTTCATGTTTATGCCGAACCTAATATAAAGTTAATATTTAAAAGTTAAATGAGCGACATAAAAAGATTTAACATTTTTAAAAAACAAGGTTGGGCCTAAACATCTAGTAGGAATTTGTACTTTTATTTCTGTTTCTATTATGTGAGTCCAATTTCCTGCCACAGACAGGAAATTGGAACATGGATACATTTGTATAAAAGCCGGCTACTTTGTCACAGCATCATACAAACTGTTACTTGTTTTTATCGTCTTTTATTGCTCTTGAAAAAGACGCTTAAGCGTTGAAACGCGTAGAGCTACAATAAACCATTTTTTATCTTACTACTTGGCAATTATTTCGCTGTGACGAGCCGGACTTGCTATTTTGGATAAGTAAGTTACTACTTGTTTCTTTAATTTAAAGTTTCACTTTACTGCTGATGAGGTTCCAATCCTTTTCCAGCCCCTTGTTGAAAACCTCCTTGTTGTTGCCTTTGGAGAGGGACATATTACAGAGGGATATACCATAGAAGCAGGACTCACGTTACTTAAGGAGTGAGTATATTGCACATTATTGCAACAGATTTTAACTTGCACATCAAGTCCATTTCTATCTATTATCAGAAACTTATCATTCTGCAAGACCAGCGCCATCCATTTCGTTTTGTCTATTATTATTATTATTATTCTTTATTTATAAAGCGCCAACAGATTCCGCATCACTGCCCATTGGTACAAAGATAAAAGTACAACGGAGAAACAATACAAAAAAAGACAACATTTTACAGACAAATACAGGGGAAATTGAGGGCCCTGTTCCCGTGGTAACTTACAATCTAGATGGGTAGGAGGATGGGAAACAGAAGGTGGGGACTGCAAAGGTGAAAACGATATTAGTGAAGAGATAGATGAGGGCAACTGTTAGGTAAGTGAAATTAATTTGTTACTGAGTCAGGTGATAAGCTTCCCTGGACAAAAAGGTTTTAAGGGAACATTTCAAGGAGGAGAAGTTAGGGGAAAGTCTGACAGCTCGATGAAGTGCATTCCAGAGGGTTGGTGCCGCACAATATAAATCCTGTAGTCTAGCATGAGAGGAGGTAATGGTAGAGGATGCAAGGAGCAGGTCATTCAGTGGTGTCACTAGGGGGTGCGGGGGTGCGGACCACACCCGGGTGACATGCTTCAGGGGGTGACTCCACCACCAGTGGCAGATTAACATAGCAATTCCAGGTCAATGACACAGTGGTGTGTTTTTTTATGTGCACAGTGTTAGAGCCTAGTAAGAAGGTCCAAGGGGTCCAGGCTAAACAGAGGCAGGAGGGGGGTTAGTGCTTCACACCAGGGAACAGAGGCAGGATCGTCAAGACTGCCCTTTCAATCGGCTGTACAATTACTATTAGCGTGTCTGTCACTGGTTAATGTCCAAGGTGGGCTCTAATAGTATGATCCTATCCTGATCCTAGCAGCTGCAGCACACTAAAGCTTCGCGCTGGAGCGTTAGTGATGTCACTGCCGCTTTTTTTATTTTTTTTATTTTTTTTATTTGTATAAACCCGCACACAGTACCAGGCTGAAGGACAGACAGAGATAAACACCTTGCCTAGTCTGGACACCCATAATATACACATATACACACACACACACCTGGGGGGGGTTACACCATGAGTTACTGCACCGGGTGACACCAACCCTAGTGACGCCACTGAGATTATTGTTGGATCTTAAGGGGCGGGCTGGAGTATATTTGTTGATGAATGAAGACAGGTAGGGTGTGGCAGCATTGGTGAGCGCTTTGTAGGTCAGGGGGAGAATTTTGAATTTAACTCTGCTATGAATGGGGAGCCAGTGAAGGGAGAGAGGTGCAGCAGAAATAGAGGGTTGAGAGAGGAGGATTAGCCTGGCAGATGCATTTAGGATGGATTGAGAGGGAGGCCAGTTAGTAGGTTATTACAGTAGTCAAGTCAGGAAATTACCAGGGAGTGGATTTGCTGTTTAGTAGTTTCAGCGCTCAGAAACTGACACATTTTGGAGATATTGCGTAGGTAGTTGCGGCAGGATGAAGAGAGCAATTGGATGTGGGAAATGAAGGACAGATTTTAGTCAAGTGTGACTCCAAGGCAGCAGACTTGAGGTGATGGGGAGATAGTGGTGCAGCCAACAGTGATAGAAAAATTAGAAACTGGAGTAGAGTTAGAGGGGGGGATTAGAAGTAGTTCTGTCTTGTACATGTTTATTTTTAGGTGATGAGAGGACATCCAGGAGGAAATGCCAGATTAGCAGTCACTGATGTGAGAATTGACAGAATGAGAGAGTGCAGGGGCGGATAGGTAGATCTGGGTATCATCAGCATAGAGGTGATAGTTGAAGCCATAGCTGTTGATAAGTTTACCTAGTGAAGAAGTGTAAATAGAGAAGAGTAGAGGTCCCAGGACAGAGCCTTGAGGTACTCCAACAGATAGAGACAATAAAGAGGAGCAGTCACCAGCAAAAGAGACGGAGAAGGATCTGTTAAAGAGATAATAGTGAATCCAGGAGAGGGCAGTGTCACAGAGCCCAAGAGAGCTGAAAGTCAATAGGGGAAGGGGATGGTCAACAGTGTCAAAGGCAGTAGAGAGGTCAAGTAAGATGAGTATAGAGTACTAGCCTTTGTATTTAGCAGAAATGAGATAATTAGTAACCTTTTTGAGGGCAGTCTCAGTTGAGTGTTGGGGACGGAAGCCAGATTGCAGGGGGTCAAGCAATGAGTTGGAGGACAGGGGTGGGTTAGGCAATCAAGAACTAGTTTTTCAAGGATTTTTGAAGATAGTGGGAGCAGTGATATGGGGTGGTAGTTTGCAGGAGAGTTAGGGTCAAGGGAGGGTTTTTTGAGGATGGGGTGACCTTTGCATGTTTGAAGGAGGCTGGGAATGAGCTGGTAGAAAGGTAGCGCAAAATAAAGTGGAATAAAAACCTAAAATTTTACTGTCACGCAAACCCGATCACATATTCTCATAATACCAGTGGTAAGCCAGACAAGTGCAAACACTGCGATAAACCCCTTATCCCTCAATCGCAAACATTTGCACTCTACTCATAATCTGGCCCTGAACCTTCATATCTACAAATGTTACACAGTTGCCAAACACAGTTGTTGTTTGCATGATTGCAGTTGTAAGTTGTATTTGTAAAATGCTTGTTTTTCATTTATTTAGCAACTAGGAAATGTTAGTATCAACTTATTGTATGGAGCATGACAGATAACTTCACAGTGTGAGTATTTTATTTTGAGGGACTTAATGCACGTGTTAAAATGTAATTGATAATTCCCAGAAAAAAAATCTTCTTGACAATGGCCTAGATTACGAGGTTTGCGTTATGGTACGGTGCGGCTATACCGCTGAAAAATTGGCCATTGTGCATGGAATGGCCGGTAGAGCATATTACGAGTTGCGGTGGTATAGCTATACCGCAAGCATTTTAGTCTTAACGCCACGTCCATTCCGCACTCAAAAAATTACGTTTGAGAGCGGGATTTTCCAAAGCGCTGTATTACAGGTTGTGCATTCTGGCTAAATTGCTTGCATTACAGTCTATACCGACACGATCCATTCCGCCATCTGAGACCAGTAGTTATGGATTTTGCAAAACAAAAATGTTTCACAAAACTCCTAACTAAAATGTTAAAAAGTACACTAACACCCATAAACTACCTATTAACCCCTAAACCACCACCCTCCCGCATTGAAAACACTATATTAAACCTATTAACCTTTAATCTGCTGCCCACTGACATCGGGACTATTAAATAAACCTATTAACCCCTAATCAGCCGCCCACCCACATCAACAAAACTAAATAAATCTAGTAACCCCTAATTTGCTGCTCCTTGGCATCGCAGACACTAAATAAAATGATTAACCCCTAATCCGCCACCCCCGACAACATCGATACTAAATAAACCCTCTTAGCCCCCGACATCGTAACTAATAAACTAAACCTATTAACTCCTAAATTGCCGGCCCCCACATTGCAAAACACTAAATTAAACTATTAACCCCTATACCTAACACCCCCTAAATTTAAATTAAAAGTTACAATATAGGGGGCATGTCCAAGCCACAGCCATGTTCAGATGTGCATCTTAGCTGCTCCGGTACTATTCTGAACAATTTGATAATTATCCTCAACTTCTATAACTATAACCCCAATATTTTTGCTATACATCTACTGGAGAAGAGGATTGATCTTCAATGACGCTAATTTTTTTTTTTTATCTCTAAACCCCAGAGGATCCTAAACTGCTGAGATTACTAGCTGCGGCCCAAGTCACTATTTTACCATCTCTCCCCTCCGGTCTCATATTTAGCCGGGTAGGTCGGTTTCATTTGGATGTTGGGGTGAGCAACATTACCTACTAAACCTAGAAAGCAAGCAAGAGTATACTACCCTACAATAGAGGCTGAAATAAAAGCCTTACTACAATTACTTGCACACACCTCCCTCATGGCGGCACTGAGATCTGAGAGAGATGACAATGGAGAAGAAGCTATGAATTTCAGCCCAGAGTCCAGCCCAACTGCTACACAGAAGAAGATAGTAGCAGTCTACAACAGCGATTACCTCTATAGCCCAGGCGTGGCTGATCGCATAGCTAGTCCATCTAGAGATTACATCTGGCTCTGCACAGTCAGGAACCATGCTTTGTTCATGCCTATACTACAGCGTTTCACCCAGTGATGCTAAGCCAATGCTGGACCCACTGGAGATGCGGCCGGTTGAGAGGGGGTTCTGGTTAGGCCTTAGCCTGAAGCATACAGTCATTTTCTTGCCGTGTACTGCTGTGGATCTGCCAGCGAGCGGATCACCAAAGCTCCAAGATGACTCACCGTTAGTTGCAGTACTCTATCACTGGAAATTTCTTCACCTTGAAAGTGAGTCTATGTATATTAGATTCCATGTTCCTACCTTCACAAAGTGATTGGCATAGGATGAAATGGCACAGTAACTTATGGTGGCCTGGACCCATACTCTCAGCCAAACAGGGTCTAATCTGCACCAAATCTCTTGTTATAAATGTTAATCTTCCTCACTACTGTATCACAGATGTTGATGATAATCTTGTGGTTTGATATGTTGCTCTATGATGTTCATCATGTTTAGTAGCGTGTGGAGGCCTGGTGAGATCTCTACCCCCTTAATGTTGTATAAATCAAGGGATCCTCTTCATTGTAATCACTTCTCTTAAGCCATTTGCATGTAACTATAACTCTATGCGAAAAGAAGAGAGAGAGAGCGCACAAAAGATTCAAGTGTAGATTTTTATTAACAACATTAGCACACATAAATTGATGCACTTACTAGAAGTAAGATTAAAAAGGCAATCAGAGTTCAACTCTCTTTCCTCCACTTGTATAGCCGCTCCACACTGCTGCCCAGGAAAGTCAGTGTCCCCGGATGTTGATGCAGGATACCGGCTTCTGTAGCAGTGCTTTCCGGATGCCTCTGCTAACTGCCTGTCTGCCAATGGGAGGGAGCGGATCAAAAATTGGAGTCTGAGCGTCGGACCTGTTTGCCGGTTCCTAACGCGTTTCCCCCAGTCAGCGGCTGGGCTTTTTCAAAGGATAAAATCAGATGTATTGTTTCTCTTGCCGCCCTTAACTTTTAAAGGGCAAGCGTCCAATTAGATTCGTGGGTGTGTTTGTCCGGCCAATTGTAACATCCCAATAGTCCTCTGTGATATTGCACACCAAAAAGATAGAGGGAGTGTTTTTAGAACCAATGCCATACTCCCTACCTGTTTGTTTTTTAACCACATGAAAAAAGCTACAATTTCTCTGCAGTATATGCCACAAGAAAACACCAAAAATACATCTTATTTAAGGACAATATGTAACTAACATGTAACGCTAAACTATAACAAATTATAAACATTTTTCATCAGAGGTACCACCTATTAGCAATCTAATATGTTGTTACTGAGTTGATTAAATAATGATTCTGAGTTATATTTCTCGTTGACAATCAGAACATAAATTCTATAATTAAAGAATACATCCTATATTTTCCATAGTTGCTTTATAAGTATATATACATATCTATCTCACAATGAATTGCATACATATATTTATATCTAATTTAATATTAATTTAAAAAGATTTTTATTTAGAGAATTTTAATCCAATTTTTCACGATAAAAACATACTATTAAAATATAATTAAAAAACTGGAAAATTGATGAAAAATTGATTTTCTATAAGTTCAATAATATTGATAATGTAAAAATCTTTGCTATAGATTTTATACAAACGCTGCTACATCTATGTCTATATTAAGACCATAAGGTTGTAATGTATTCAATTTATATATCCACTTGGTCTCCAACTTTCTCAGTTCTAAAAGACGATTGGGTTTAGTTGTAGGGACTTTATCTATAACTTGAACTTTGAGAGAACTAGGGTTATGTCTATGGCATTCCAAAAAATGTTTAGGGACACTGTGATTTGTCATCTTTTTTTCTATATTATATATGTGTTCATTAACTCGCCGTCTTATTTGACGTTTCGTACGGCCCACATAAAGTAGGCCACACCCACATTGTAATAAGTATACAACATATATAGATTCACAGTTGCTTCTAAATGAAATGTTAAAAGTTTCAGTTAGTGAACTATTAGAATATGTAGGGGCTCTATTGACATGTTTACACATATTGCAACAGGATTTTCCACATCTCATAGTTCCCTTCCATTCGCTCAACCAGGTAGTACCAATTCTTTCGTTCCCTGTTTCACTAGCCTTATTCTTAATGATAGGCTTTATTTTGCTTGGAGCTAGAATATTCTTAAGGCTTTTTCCTTTCCTATAGTTAATAGTTGGTTTGTCCCCCAATGCTGGCCCTAAAACAGGATCTAATTGAAGCAGTGGCCAGTGTTTTTTAATTATTTTTTCTAGACTTTTTGAACCTTCATTGTAGGTTGTTATAAATCTCGGTGGATCTAATTTAACTGGTTCTATTATTTTGTTGTGTATATGAGACCCTATTGCATTTGGTTTATCTAATTTAATATTTATATTTCTCTCTTTTGCAATAGCCCTATTTTTTGCTGCTTGTATTAGTTTTGGTTCATAGCCCTTTTCTAAAAATTTATCTTCTAATATTTTCGCTTCTGTTTCAAAATCATTTTCATGTGTACAATTTCTTTTTATTCTTAAAAATTGACTATATGGAACATTGTCCAACCATGATTTTTTATGTGCGCTTTTTGC
This sequence comes from Bombina bombina, assembly GCF_027579735.1. Taxonomy (NCBI): domain Eukaryota; kingdom Metazoa; phylum Chordata; class Amphibia; order Anura; family Bombinatoridae; genus Bombina; species Bombina bombina. The sequence goes on from NC_069501.1 coordinate 917,593,056, forward strand.
TTGTATATAACTATTTCGATCTGTGCTTTTTCTATAATTTTTCACTGCTATTTTTCCTGTGTTATCTGTAAACAATACTAGATCTAAAAATTCTATTTTATCTTTTGAACATGAATTTGTAAAAGTTAGATTAAAATCATTACTATTAATATGTTTCATAAAATTATCTATTTCTGTCACATCCCCTTTCCACAGGATAATGACATCATCTATGTATCTGCCATACGATACTATATTGCTTGAAAATGGATTATTATGCCAAATGTATTTATTCTCAAACGCATTTACATAGAGATTAGCATAGGATGGGGCAAATGTTGTCCCCATCGCTGTGCCTTGGGTCTGTAGATAATATTTATCTTCAAACATAAAATAGTTGTGATGTAGAATAAAATTGATGCTATCGATTAAAAAAGATATATGTTTCGTTGGGATTGACCATTTTAAAAGTTCTTTTTTTATCTCGTTTGTGCCATTGATATGAGGTATACATGTATAAAGGGAAGCAACGTCGCACGTTAGCCAGTACATATCCTCTTCCCATTGTTTACCCTCAAACCTTCTGATTACCTCCGTTGTGTCTTTGATATATCCTTCCATATTTTTTACTATTGGTTGAAGGTAAAAATCAACATATTTGGATAGATTATCACTAATTGATCCTATCCCGGACACAATTGGCCTACCTGGTGGATTTTTACAACAATACATCTGATTTTATCCTTTGAAAAAGCCCAGCCGCTGACTGGGGGAAACGCGTTAGGAACCGGCAAACAGGTCCGACGCTCAGACTCCAATTTTTGATCCGCTCCCTCCCATTGGCAGACAGGCAGTTAGCAGAGGCATCCGGAAAGCACTGCTACAGAAGCCGGTATCCTGCATCAACATCCGGGGACACTGACTTTCCTGGGCAGCAGTGTGGAGCGGCTATACAAGTGGAGGAAAGAGAGTTGAACTCTGATTGCCTTTTTAATCTTACTTCTAGTAAGTGCATCAATTTATGTGTGCTAATGTTGTTAATAAAAATCTACACTTGAATCTTTTGTGCGCTCTCTCTCTCTTCTTTTCGCATGTACTTGTATCCCTACGACTGAGGTTTGGATTTACCCTGTCTGATTGGAGCTGCACAAAACAGGATTCAAGTTTCTATTCATCTTAAAGGGACATATCACCTTATACTGGATGCTTCACTTTTAGTAAAAGACAGTAACGAGAATGGTCATGAGAAACTTTTAGAGGTACTGTAAAATATAAACAGAGTGCAATTCAGGAGGTTTTTCTGACATATATATGTCTTGCAGTACAAGGACAAGCAATTCATATATTTTAAGTTGTTAAATCAAGGTATTGTTTTATATTTATAATTTTTATATATCTCCTGCCACATATATTTATATTTATATCGAGGGTGCTACTGTGAATTTTATATTTTATATTTTATATTTCATATTTTATATCCGACCAATTTTTATGTACATTTTCTTTTAGGTGATTTTAGAAATTTTAACATTTATATTTTTAATATTTATATCTATATATTTTTTTGAGTCGATTATAGATTATCTATTTATTGACAAGCGAGAGATAAATATATTTATATATATATATTTATTGTCTCTGAGGCTACTGAGTCAGTTCATATAGCGCAATTTACTTCTTTCCCTGTTGCATTTTCTATCATCCATTTATCCTGTAATTGCTGCTCTTATGTCTGAACCAGTATTTGAACCAATGTCTGAACCTATGTCAGAGGTCATGGCAAATGTAGTTTTGAAAGAATTTGGGCATAATCCGCATAGAGATAGCCGTACAAGAAACACAAATCTGCTGGACCATTATATAGAAGAACCCAATACAGTAGAAACAGACCCAGAAGAATTATTTAAAGATCTAGAAAAACTTTTATTTCAGGACGCCAGGGATTGGCAAGATCTCATTCTTTTAGAGAATTATTTAACGCATAAGGTTATACCAAGAGGTTTACGCATATTAAAGCAACCAGCTTTTGAGCTAGATGAGGTTGAATTTGTTACAGAGTGGGAAACAGCAGCACAAGAATGTTCCAATAAATTTATTAAAACATTAATAAAATATAGAGAATTTAGACTCAATAAGGTAAAGCTAGAATTGGAAGAGGTGATCACAAAAATTCAACCATATAGAAATGTTGAGAAGTGGATTAATAGAAATAAAAGTATTCAGTTCAGGGTGAGTCAATTGGATAGGGATCTACAATATAGTAAACAGAAAAAATTAAAGAGGGATATTCTGGATTTTAAAGAAAATAAAGTATATACATACAATAAAAAAATGGATAAAAAACAAGATTTAAATATGAAAAATCCTGAAAGTACAATCAATACTAACCCAAATCATAATACAAATAACATTCCAATAAGGTCCTATGAAGAACCTAGGAAAACACATATTCAACAAACTAGGATATATTCAGAAAGACACTATAATGCTCAATACAGTAATAGAGATACATATTCAGGACAATACAATAAACATACAAATAATAACAATCAAAATAGATCGAATACATATCACGCATACAATGGCGCTTCACGCCAACAGAACAAATCAAATTACTCGGATAACTACCCACAATGGAGACGTAGACCAAGTTATACAACAAACAATTACGCAAGTCCACGTACACAAATAGACACAAATAATAGGTATGAACCTTTAATTAATCATTCTCAAAGACAGGATGAACCGATTTGGGAAGGCAAAGGAGCAAGACCCAAAGAAGTAAGTGATAATCGAAATTTTTTAGGCCAAGGACACAACCATGCACCTCAAGAAAGACCAATAGAACGAATAAGACAAAGAAAAAGATTATTAGAAAGAGAAGAAGAGGAAATAGAGGAGGAAAAAAGATACAGGCTAACAGGACGCTCAAGACTAGAATAAATAAAACCATAAGTGATATTTTCAATCTGGCTGAGGTCAATCTAGATTCTAATGACATCAGTCTTCTACAAAAAGGTTTAAAGTTTGCCCCTAAAGCAGGGCCAAATAAGTTTGAAATATATGTAGATATCCACAAATATGTGAGAAAGTTAACCCTGAAGAGGTATTATCTTAAGAATCCCATCAACAAAAATGCTGTTAATAATACATATATGGAAGCTACAGATTTAGGCATCTTAAATATATTGAAAGATCTGGAAATTGAAAATGTAAAACCTAGCGAACCGTCGGGAGCACATAATTCAAAAGATCTAACAGTTGAATATACAGAAAATCATATTAATGATCTCATTGACACATTAGATATATCCCTACATGAAACAGAACCAGAAATTCAGCACTCGCACTTTAAAGGTAAATCAACTTTTAATCCAGTAGGTGTACAGGGAGATCATTTGAAATCCTTCTCTAAATTAGTTTTAAATGAAATAGAAGAGTTATTTAAAAATGAAAATGCTAATCAATTTTTAAACAAACACAATGATAATTTGACCATCATGGAAAGGAAATCTCTTAAAAAACTTATGTCTAACAACGAGATAATAATACGCCCCGCCGATAAGGGCGGGGGTATTGTAATTCAAAAAAGGGAACAATATATGCAAGAAGCGTTTAAATTACTAAGGGACAAGGATACCTACCAAACCTTAGATAAAGATCCCACTGAAATATATAATAAAGAGCTTTATAAAATTTTAAATAAAGCAAAAATAGAGGGTAATATCAATGAAAATGAGTTTAAATTTATATTCAATACTCAGCCTAATATAGCAATTATATACCACCTTCCCAAAATACATAAGGACAGTAAAAATCCACCAGGTAGGCCAATTGTGTCCGGGATAGGATCAATTAGTGATAATCTATCCAAATATGTTGATTTTTACCTTCAACCAATAGTAAAAAATATGGAAGGATATATCAAAGACACAACGGAGGTAATCAGAAGGTTTGAGGGTAAACAATGGGAAGAGGATATGTACTGGCTAACGTGCGACGTTGCTTCCCTTTATACATGTATACCTCATATCAATGGCACAAACGAGATAAAAAAAGAACTTTTAAAATGGTCAATCCCAACGAAACATATATCTTTTTTAATCGATAGCATCAATTTTATTCTACATCACAACTATTGTATGTTTGAAGATAAATATTATCTACAGACCCAAGGCACAGCGATGGGGACAACATTTGCCCCATCCTATGCTAATCTCTATGTAAATGCGTTTGAGAATAAATACATTTGGCATAATAATCCATTTTCAAGCAATATAGTATCATATGGCAGATACATAGATGATGTCATTATCCTGTGGAAAGGGGATGTGACAGAAATAGATAATTTTATGAAACATATTAATAGTAATGATTTTAATCTAACTTTTTCAAATTCATGTTCAAAAGATAAAATAGAATTTTTAGATCTAGTATTGTTTACAGATAACACAGGAAAAATAGCAGTGAAAAATTATAGAAAAAGCACAGATCGAAATAGTTATATACAAGCAAAAAGCGCACATAAAAAATCATGGTTGGACAATGTTCCATATAGTCAATTTTTAAGAATAAAAAGAAATTGTACACATGAAAATGATTTTGAAACAGAAGCGAAAATATTAGAAGATAAATTTTTAGAAAAGGGCTATGAACCAAAACTAATACAAGCAGCAAAAAATAGGGCTATTGCAAAAGAGAGAAATATAAATATTAAATTAGATAAACCAAATGCAATAGGGTCTCATATACACAACAAAATAATAGAACCAGTTAAATTAGATCCACCGAGATTTATAACAACCTACAATGAAGGTTCAAAAAGTCTAGAAAAAATAATTAAAAAACACTGGCCACTGCTTCAATTAGATCCTGTTTTAGGGCCAGCATTGGGGGACAAACCAACTATTAACTATAGGAAAGGAAAAAGCCTTAAGAATATTCTAGCTCCAAGCAAAATAAAGCCTATCATTAAGAATAAGGCTAGTGAAACAGGGAACGAAAGAATTGGTACTACCTGGTTGAGCGAATGGAAGGGAACTATGAGATGTGGAAAATCCCGTTGCAATATGTGTAAACATGTCAATAGAGCCCCTACATATTCTAATAGTTCACTAACTGAAACTTTTAACATTTCATTTAGAAGCAACTGTGAATCTATATATGTTGTATACTTATTACAATGTGGGTGTGGCCTACTTTATGTGGGCCGTACGAAACGTCAAATAAGACGGCGAGTTAATGAACACATATATAATATAGAAAAAAAGATGACAAATCACAGTGTCCCTAAACATTTTTTGGAATGCCATAGACATAACCCTAGTTCTCTCAAAGTTCAAGTTATAGATAAAGTCCCTACAACTAAACCCAATCGTCTTTTAGAACTGAGAAAGTTGGAGACCAAGTGGATATATAAATTGAATACATTACAACCTTATGGTCTTAATATAGACATAGATGTAGCAGCGTTTGTATAAAATCTATAGCAAAGATTTTTACATTATCAATATTATTGAACTTATAGAAAATCAATTTTTCATCAATTTTCCAGTTTTTTAATTATATTTTAATAGTATGTTTTTATCGTGAAAAATTGGATTAAAATTCTCTAAATAAAAATCTTTTTAAATTAATATTAAATTAGATATAAATATATGTATGCAATTCATTGTGAGATAGATATGTATATATACTTATAAAGCAACTATGGAAAATATAGGATGTATTCTTTAATTATAGAATTTATGTTCTGATTGTCAACGAGAAATATAACTCAGAATCATTATTTAATCAACTCAGTAACAACATATTAGATTGCTAATAGGTGGTACCTCTGATGAAAAATGTTTATAATTTGTTATAGTTTAGCGTTACATGTTAGTTACATATTGTCCTTAAATAAGATGTATTTTTGGTGTTTTCTTGTGGCATATACTGCAGAGAAATTGTAGCTTTTTTCATGTGGTTAAAAAACAAACAGGTAGGGAGTATGGCATTGGTTCTAAAAACACTCCCTCTATCTTTTTGGTGTGCAATATCACAGAGGACTATTGGGACGTTACAATTGGCCGGACAAACACACCCACGAATCTAATTGGACGCTTGCCCTTTAAAAGTTAAGGGCGGCAAGAGAAACAATACATCTGATTTTATCCTTTGAAAAAGCCCAGCCGCTGACTGGGGGAAACGCGTTAGGAACCGGCAAACAGGTCCGACGCTCAGACTCCAATTTTTGATCCGCTCCCTCCCATTGGCAGACAGGCAGTTAGCAGAGGCATCCGGAAAGCACTGCTACAGAAGCCGGTATCCTGCATCAACATCCGGGGACACTGACTTTCCTGGGCAGCAGTGTGGAGCGGCTATACAAGTGGAGGAAAGAGAGTTGAACTCTGATTGCCTTTTTAATCTTACTTCTAGTAAGTGCATCAATTTATGTGTGCTAATGTTGTTAATAAAAATCTACACTTGAATCTTTTGTGCGCTCTCTCTCTCTTCTTTTCGCATGTACTTGTATCCCTACGACTGAGGTTTGGATTTACCCTGTCTGATTGGAGCTGCACAAAACAGGATTCAAGTTTCTATTCATCTTAAAGGGACATATCACCTTATACTGGATGCTTCACTTTTAGTAAAAGACAGTAACGAGAATGGTCATGAGAAACTTTTAGAGGTACTGTAAAATATAAACAGCGTGCAATTCAGGAGGTTTTTCTGACATATATATGTCTTGCAGTACAAGGACAAGCAATTCATATATTTTAAGTTGTTAAATCAAGGTATTGTTTTATATTTATAATTTTTATATATCTCCTGCCACATATATTTATATTTATATCGAGGGTGCTACTGTGAATTTTATATTTTATATTTTATATTTCATATTTTATATCCGACCAATTTTTATGTACATTTTCTTTTAGGTGATTTTAGAAATTTTAACATTTATATTTTTAATATTTATATCTATATATTTTTTTGAGTCGATTATAGATTATCTATTTATTGACAAGCGAGAGATAAATATATTTATATATATATATATATATTTATTGTCTCTGAGGCTACTGAGTCAGTTCATATAGCGCAATTTACTTCTTTCCCTGTTGCATTAACTATAACTCTATTTAATATTCAGACAGGCTAAGCTCCTATTAGTAACTCAACTTACATATGAGTACCAATTGGGATATCTAAATGACCTAATATTAGAATGTCTTTGTTTCATCGACATAACACTCTGAACTGTATATAAAACTTGGTCCACATGCTGAATGTTATGTGAATATAACATATACTTACTGCTTATAGCACAGACTGTCCGATTTTTAGGAGCATGGGCACATGTATGTTAGAACAAATGGATTGTATAAACCTTGAGATATGTTCATGGCAGTATTGTCTTACCTTTTTATATTAGGCAATTATTTTCTGCCCTTAAATCATGCTACAACCTACACCTCTATTCTCCTACCTGGGACCCATGTAGCAGTTCTTAATATTCTCTATCCCTTTATTATTATTATGTACCTATCTGATGGTTTACTTTAACTTAGGAACTCTGAGATGTTTACACTTTCCTTGAGTAACCCTAGAGTATTAACTAGTTCTGTTAAGCATTTAGTAGTTTGGTAATCATAGAAAAGCCTCTACTATAGTTTACACTCACAAAGTTACATACAACTTTAGATCTGCAATCATTATGAAAATTTCCCAGTTTTCTATTGCTATGTATATCCACAAAGATAGAGATGATACTATACTATACTATGGGCCAAGGGTTTAATATACTCAAAGAGAGATAAAAGAAGATTATTTAATGAACCATGTTAAAAAGCATCAGTAAAAAATGTAAAAAACACATATAGATAAAATTACAAAAACAGGAATATCTTGCAGGAGCGGCTAAAGCTGATAATTACAATAAAAACAGAGATAATCACAGGTGATCAGTGTGAGTGGTACACCAGATTAAGAGTGTAAACTAGTGAAACAGAATAAGCCTAAGTACAACTATAACAAGTGCATCAAGCAAGAAATTAATAAACAATAGTACAAACAGTAATGTTCAAAAAATAGTGTGTCAAAAAAAAAAAAAAAGAAAAATGCACTGCAGTGCAAAAAGAGGGTCAAATAGTAAGTGAGTGCAAATGGATATAACAAATGCTAGCTACTAATCCAGTGAGGTAAAGATATAATTAAATAAAATACACAATATGCAATAGCATAAAAAATATATTCCAAAAAAGTGTTCCAAAAAGTTGATCAACAAATGTTAGTGAAGAACAAAAATAAGTCAATAAAAACCAAAAAAATGAAAAAATGGGTGATGAAAAACAAGGTGAAAGTGAGGAAATTGGTTCCTTCAATATTAGTTACTTTAACAGATCCAAATTCCTGAGTGTGGTAGCTGAAATAGCTGATTGGATCCTAGCACCTTTCAGCTGCTCCTATGGTATCCTAAAAAGTGTCCCTGAAAAAAAGAAATTCACAACATAGTGTATCCAATATGAGAATGAAGTAAAGATTAAAATAATGCTTACCAATATGTCAACGCGTTTCTGCCCTCAAAAAAGGGCCTTTCTCAAGACTAAAATATTGGTAATGGCAGCTAGCCTTATATACAGTTTAGAAGTAGCCTATATGTTAGTTTAATTGATTAATTGTATTGTATTGTACATAGGAAGTGATGTTACACTTTATGGGGGAATCTTTTAGATGTTACACAGGAAGTGGAGGGACTTCCTGTTTGCCATATGGGGGTATTTTTTAGATGTTACATAGGAAGTGATGTTACACTTTATGGGGGAATCTTTTAGATGTTACACAGGAAGTGGAGGGATTTGGCGCCCAAACAATACAATAAAAAAAAAATAAGATTAAACTATAAATTAACCTAACATAACTATTCTAAGAAACATCAACAAAACAAAATTAAAAAAACTACAAATTAAAAACCTAAATTAGAAATTAAAAAAAACCTAATACTACGAAAAAAATAGACACCAGCCGCAGAAAAAAGTCAGTAGTTAAGAGCTTTCTGGGCTAATGCCGGTTCATAAAGCTCTTAACTACTGTGCTCTAAAGTACACTAACACCCATAAACTACCTATGTACAGCTAGACCAAGGCCCCCCCACATCGCCGCCACTCTAATAAGTTTTTTTAACCCCTAATCTGCCGACCGCACACCGCCGCAACCTACGTTATCCATATGTACCCCTAATCTGCTGCCTCTAACACCGCCGACCCCTATATTATATTTATTAACCCCTAATCTGCCCCAACCAACGTCCCCGCTACCTACCTACAATTATTAACCCCTAATCTGCCGACCGCACACCGCCGCAACCTACATTATCCCTATGTACCCCTAATCTGCTGCCCCTAACACCGCCGACCTCTATATTATATTTATTAACCCCTAATCTGCCGCCACCAACGTCGCTGCTACCTTACCTACAATTATTAACCCCTAATCTGCCAACTGGACCTCACCGCTACTTTAATAAAGTTATTAACCCCTAATCCGCCTCACTCCCGCCTCAATAACCCTATAATAAATAGTATTAACCCCTAATCTGCCCTCCCTAACATCGCCGACACCTAACTTCAAGTATTAACCCCTAATCTGCCGACCAGACCTCACCGCTACTATAATAAATGTATTAACCCCTAAAGCTAAGTCTAACCCTAACACTAACACCCCCCTAAGTTAAATATAATTTAAATCTAACTAAATAAATTAACTCCTATTAAATAAATTATTCCTATTTAAAGCTAAATACTTACCTGTAAAATAAACCCTAATATAGCTACAATATAAATAATAATTACATTGTAGCTATTTTAGGACTTATATTTATTTTACAGGCAACTTTGTATTTATTTTAACCAGGTACAATAGCTATTAAATAGTTAATAACTATTTAATAGCTACCTAGTTAAAATAATTACAAAATTACCTGTAAAATAAATCCTAACCTAAATTACAATTAAACCTAACACTACACTATCAATAAATTAATTAAATAAAATACCTACAAATAAATACAATTAAATAAACTAACTAAAGTACAAAAAATAAAAAAAGCTAAGTTACAAAAAATTAATTACAAACATAGTAAAAATATTACAACAATTTTAAGCTAATTACACCTACTCTAAGCCCCCTAATAAAATAACAAAGCCCCCCAAAATAAAAAAATGCCCTACCCTATTCTAAAATTAAAATAGAAAAGCTCTTTTACCTTACCAGCCCTTAAAAGGGCCTTTTGCGGGCATGCCCCAAAGAATTCAGTTCTTTTGCCTGGAAAAAAAACATACAATACCCCCCCCCAACATTACAACCCACCACCCACATACCCCTAATCTAACCCAAACCCCCCTTAAATAAACCTAACACTAAGCCCCTGAAGATCTTCCTACCTTATCTTCACCACACCGGGTATCACCGATCGGATCAGAGGATGCTCCGAAGTCTTCATCCAAGCACAAGCGGGGGCTGGAGATCCATCATCCGGCTGAAGTCTTCTATCAAACAGCAAGAAGAAGTCCAGAAGAGGCTCCAAAGTCTTCATCCTATCCGGGCAGAAGAGGAGATCCGGAACGGCAACCATCTTCATCCAAGCGGCATCTTCTATCTTCATCCGATGACGAGCGGCTCCATCTTGAAGACCTCCGGCGCGGATCCATCCTCTTCTTCCAACGTCCTAAGTCCGAATGAAGGTTCCTTTAAATGACGTCATCCAAGATGGCGTCCCTTGAATTCTGATTGGCTGATAGGATTCTGTCAGCCAATCGGAATTAAGGTAGGGAAAATCTGATTGGCTGATTGAATCAGCCAATCAGATTGAGCTTGCATTCTATTGGCTGTTCCGCTCAGCCAACAGAATGCAAGCTCAATCTGATTGGCTGATTGGATCAGCCAATCGGATTGAACTTGAATCTGATTGGCTGATTCCATCAGCCAATCAGATTTTTCCTACCTTAATTCCGATTGGCTGATAGAATCCTATCAGCCAATCGGAATTTGAGGGACGCCATCTTGGATGACATCATTTAAAGGAACCTTCATTCGGACTTAGGACGTCGGAAGAAGAGGATGGATCCGCGCCGGAGGTCTTCAAGATGGAGCCGCTCGTCATCGGATGAAGAGAGAAGATGCCGCTTGGATGAAGATGGTTGCCGGTCCGGATCTCCTCTTCTGCCCGGATAGGATGAAGACTTTGGAGCCTCTTCTGGACTTCTTCTTGCCGGTGGATAGAAGACTTCAGCTGGATGATGGATCTCCAGCCCCCGCTTGGGCTTGGATGAAGACTTCGGAGCATCCTCTGGACTGATCGGTGATACCCGGTGTGGTGAAGATAAGGTAGGAAGATCTTCAGGGGCTTAGTGTAAGGTTTATTTAAGGGGGGTTTTGGTTAGATTAGGGGTATGTGGGTGGTGGGTTGTAATGTTGGGGGCGGTATTGTATGTTTTTTTTTTCAGGCAAAAGAGCTGAATTCTTTGGGGCATGCCCCGCAAAAGGCCTTTTTAAGGGTGGGTAAGGTAATAGAGCTTTTCTATTTTAATTTTAGAATAGGGTAGGGCATATTTTTATTTTGGGGGGCTTTGTTATTTTATTAGGGGGCTTAGAGTAGGTGTAATTAGCTTAAAATTGTTGTAATCTTTTTCTAATGTTTGTAAATTATTTTTTTATTTTTTGTAACTTAGCTTTTTTTATTTTTTGTACTTTAGTTAGTTTATTTAATTGTATTTATTTGTAGGTATTTTATTTAATTAATTTATTGATAGTGTAGTGTTAAGTTTAATTGTAACTTAGGTTAGGATTTATTTTGCAGCTAATTTTGTATTTATTTTAACTAGGTAGCTATTACATAGTTCTTAACTATTTAATAGCTATTGAAACTGGTTAAAATAAATACAAAGTTACCTGTAAAATAAATATTAATCCTAAAATAGCTACAATATAATTATAATTTATATTGTAGCTATATTAGGGTTTATTTTACAGGTAAGTATTTAGCTTTAAATAGGAATAATTTATTTAATAAGAGTTAATTTATTTCGTTAGATTTAAATTATATTTAACTTAGGGGGGTGTTAGTGTTAGGGTTAGACTTAGCTTTAGGGGTTAATACATTTATTAGAGTAGCGGTGAGGTCCGGTCGGCAGATTAGGGGTTAATACTTAAAGTTAGGTGTCAGCGATGTTAGGGAGGGCAGATTAGGAATAATACTATTTATTATAGGGTTAGTGAGGCGGATTAGGAGTTAATACATTTATTATAGTAGCGGTGAGGTCCGGTCGGCAGATTAAGGGTTAATTATTGTAGGTAGCTGGCGGAGACGTTGTGGGGGGCAGATTAGGGGTTAATAAATATAATATAGGGGTCAGCAATGTTATGGGCAGCAGATTAGGGATACATAGGTATAATGTAGGTTGCGCCGATGTACGGAGTGGCAGATTAGGGGTTAAAAATAATATGCAGGGGTCAGCGATAGCGGGGGCGGCAGATTAGGGGTTAATAAGTATAAGGTTAGGGGTGTTTAGACTCGGGGTACATGTTAGGGTGTTAGGTGCAAACTTAGGAAGTGTTTCCCCATAGGAAACTATGGGGCTGCGTTAAGAGCTGAACGCTGCTTTTTTGCAGGTGTTAGGTTTTTTTTCAGCTCAAACTGCCCAATTGTTTTCTATGGGGGAATCGTGCACGAGCACGTTTTTGAAGCTGGCCGCGTCCGTAAGCACCGCTGGTATTGAGAGTTTCAGTGGCGGTAAATATGCTCTACGCTTCCTTTTTGGAGCCTAACGCGGCCCTTCTATGAGCTCTAAATACCAGCGGTATTTAAAAGGTGCGGGAGAAAAAAAGCCAGCGTAAGCTACGCGGGTCGTTACCGACAAAACTCTAAATCTAGCCGTAAGATTACAAAAAATAATAAACAAAATGATCAAAAATCAAAACAATTACACCTAATCTAATAGCCCTATAAAAATAAAAAAGCGATGTTGGGGGTCGGTGGATTAGGGGTTAATCACTTTAGTTAGGTGTCAGCTATTTTGGGGGAGGCAGATTAGGGGTTAATAATTTTATTTAGTGTTGGCAATGTCGCGGGTGGTGGACTAGGGGTGTTTAGACTAGGGGGTTATGTTAGGGTGTTAGGTTTAAACGTAACTTTCTTTCCCCCATAAGCTCCATACCGCACAGCACAAGGAGGTTTTTTAGTAACTCGTAATGGCAGCGCTAAGTAAATTGCAGTACCGCTAATTTTATTGCGTTCTTTACGCACCCGGTATAGCGCAAAACTCGTAATCTAGGTGAATGCTTTTACTGTGTTTTATTGAGGTTGCAGAAAAACTTTAAAGAAGTATTTTCAATTCTGTCACTTCATAAAGGTCAAAATTTGATTCCAGCCAGTTCCAGGTATTGAATTGAATGTCAAAAAATTATTTGAAAGACTGCTAAAAAAGTTTTTACTTATTGAATGAAGTAACATGTTGCGTTGTCCTTGTCGAATAATAGAGAGGCTTCCATAGCTCAAAAGCATTTTAAAAAATGTTATGAATTTGAAAATGATTCGAAAAGCACTTTGCAAGTGATTTCTAATTAGAATGCAAATATTTATAAAAAAGGGAGTTAAAGACAAATTAAATTAAATTATTTTTTACTAAAGTACTTGATAAGCTACAAACTTCTACAAGAACAAAAGATAGGGAACAAACAAATTTTCAGCATCTAGGTGTTTTGGGTCTCAGAGTATTAAAGGCACATTACGCAAAAGTTCTGTTAAAACCTGACTAGAAAATATCACATGGACATGGACTTCTATTTTAAAAAGGAATACATTTTCATCAGTATCCATGTTCTATTGTTATTTTATACATCCAATAAGAATGCTTGTCCCAAGACTTGCAAGAGAGTGTGCAATCTGCCTCTGGCATGTGCTGAGTAGACTCAGTCAATTTATTATAAAAAATATCTTTCTTTACATAGGATATTTTTGAAACTATATATCATATAGGTAACATCCCTATGGGCCACACTGAAAAAAAAAATCGCCCATGCGCTCAACATCATTTTAAAATAATTGCGCTTAAGCCGAAGGTGTTAGGAATACTTTATATACCTTTTTTCTTCACATAGAATACATTTTTCTTTTTCATTTTAAAATATATTTCTATATTTATCTGATATATATATACAGTATATATATATATACGTATATACACAGTATATAAATATATATATATATATATATGAATATATACAGATATATTTATATGTATAGATATATATTGTATATACATATATATATATATATATATATATATATATATATAAATTATATATATATATATATATATATATATATATATATATATTTTAGATAGAGCGAGAAAACGAGAGAGAAATTTTCATTTTAAAAAACAAAGATTTTTTTTTAAAGGAAGAAAATTTCAAGTATTTCTCTTCAAAACACAGTAAAACGTAATAAATTTGAATAAAAAAAATATTGAATGTTTCAAGGTATTTGACTGGGAAACGCTCAAAAGTGTGTGTGTGTATATATATATATATATATATATATATATATATATATATATATATATGTGTGTGTGTGTGTGTATATAAATGCACACATGTGTAGTTATGTGTATACAGTGGGTATTGAAAATAATCACCCCCTTGAACATAATCACATTTTGTTGCTTTGCAGTCTGAAATAAAGATAGACACAGTTTTTGTTTATCCAGTTGTAATTACTTAGTGCAACTTATAACATTCAAGTGAAAAATATAACACCAACATGTCAGGCAAAAATAAAGACAATTCAAAAACAGAATTACTGAGTTGGAAAAAGGATCACCCCTCCTTAAATTACTTGTAAACTCAATCTGGTGTAGCTAATCACCTTCTCAACAGCACACACAAAGCCATTTGACCTTCAACTGTTATCAGCTGTGGGTATATTTATTAGCTCAGCATGAAAAGAGCTTTACTGGAGCATCTCAGTCCCTGATAGTGCAACTGAAGCAAACAATAAACTATGGGTGGCAAGGCACTGTCAAAAGATCTCCGGGATAATGTTGTAGACAAGCACACATATAAGAAAAAATTGAGAGTACTGGCACTAGTTTAGTGTGTATAGGAATATATGGAACTAGTGATTGATTCGGTGCTTGGCCACCTAAATGTAACAGTAGGGAGAAAAAGAGGTAAGAGAACCTCCAGAAAGTAGGTGGTTTTAGCTAGCACTCATTCCTATCTAGTATAATTAAAAAATAACCTTTATTTAGTATGATTAATACCGGCCTAAATACCTGGTGTACCAATTAAAACTAAGTCACATATGTCCCCCTGTTTCCTGGCCGATAGCAGCTCCCTCGGCTTCAGGTGACAGGGACAAATGGACTCTAATTTAAAAACAACAACAATTACCAATGTGCAAAAACATTGCACGATATCTTAAGCAGCAAACTAGTTTCGGCTGTACTATCAGCCTTTCTCAATGCTATGGACAAACCGAGGCCCGGGTGCCACCCCTTTATATAGCACAAAGTTTAAACCTATCAGCCAATCAAATTAGGCTGTGAGGATACTCCTACTTATTATCCAATCCTTGTGTTTCTCAGTATTGTGACGTGCATAAACAAAAAGGCGCAAACAAATGTGCATATGTCAGAAAAATCGCTGTAATAAAATGATATATTATATGTATCTCAAACTACATTCAGTTAGGGTTTTTCGCTATATATCATCAATCGTAGTGCTTGCGATTCTTGTATAAGTATAAGTCCACATAGGACTCTGTTTATTAAGATACACACACGCGCGCACGCCAAATAGCCACTTTCATTGGTCCACACAGGCATACCCCTATTTGGCATTGTCCAATCAGACAAATCATTCTCCGTGGGAAAGTAACACTCTACCGGAACACCGCTGCTTAATAGAGCAAGCAAGCTCTCTCCCTGTCATTGTTCAAACATGTTGCCAAACATCAGGGGTATTGCTACTAGTTTAATCCCTGTATAAGCAATGTCAATGTCCGACATAGTACAAATGTATTGCAGTTTCACGTGGGATTATGGAATTTTGACTGATTCGATTCTCATTAGTGTTCTTAAGATTATTCCACATTTAGAGAACTGTGTTTATTATACATATAGGAAGCAAATTGCCTTCCAATATATGCACTCGTATCATGTTCTGACAATAATTCCTGCTTTATAAACAACAGCAAAGAAATATGCACAAATAACACCCCAAGACATGTATAAGTGTAATCGTAAAAGTATTCCTTGAAATCCCTTACTGCACTAAATGGTCTATATGACCATGACATGTTCCACTGTTGTTATGTGTTGTCTTACTCTGATAATGATAGATGGATAACTACCATAGGGGGATAATTTATGTGGATTCCAACTAAATTCTCAGTTATGCGTGGTTATTAAGATTGCACTGTCTGAAACTTCTAATCGTAAATATGGCAAAACATAATGAATGTATAGTTTATTGTCACATTGCCTGTACTAGCACTATACTGTCTTAGTGTGAAAAACATATTAGTATTGTGAAATATTAGGCTAATGACATTCGTATATTATACATTTATCGATATCATTACATAATCATAGATTATGTAATTGGCACATAGAATTATTAGAGTGTACGAAAGAATTAGTTAAGGATATAGGAAGTGCTATGGGCGGCTATTGTACACCTTGAAATTCGTTCAATGTTCCACGAAACTCGTTTAATCGTATGTATTTAATGATTACTAATTCTCTAAGATTCTTACTACCTCTCTCATATGAATTCCCTATTTCTAATAGCATCCAATTTGGACTTGTGGATAGTATAGGATTTAGAGTTGAGGTTATTAGTTCGAATTTAGTTAGGTAAAATTTAGTAAATAAAATACTTGAATAGCGGTTTTTGTGATAGAACAATACGGTGATCTCATAAGAATGAAATGTGTAAAAATATATTGATAGAAAATACTAATCTCATCAGTTTTTATCAACATTCATCCAACATGGTTTTTAAGGATGGTTTTTAAAGAAATACCCAGTAGTTATTAGCCTCATTCATTCCGTTGGGTATGGTTGAATTAAGTCTGAAAATCCAACCTGTTTCCTTTTGGAGTAGTGTGTTTTCACAATTACCCCCTCTAATTCCAGGTTTGATTTGTTCAAGACCCCAACATTTAAACGAAGCAGTTTTTCCTGAGTGACATTGTAGAAAGTGTTTAGCCACACTCGTTATTTTTTTGCCCTTTTCTGAATCTTTCTGTGCATTTCGAATGTTACTGAGATGTTCTGTCATTCTAGTGTTAAACTTACGGGTAGTCATACCTGTGTAGATCTTGTCACATGCGCATGATAGGCAATAAATAACGTTCTCGCTCTGACAATTAATATGGCTATTAATTCTCCAAATTTTACCAAATCTGTCTACCATGGTATCTTTTTTCACCATGTGCTGGCAGATATTACAATGTCCACAGGGTACCGATCCCTGATGGATTGGCTTCTTGTGTCGATTTCTATTAAAGTGACTATTAGTAAGATGGTCATTTAGATTTTTCGCACGTCTAAAAGTAAAAGACGGATTGGTAGGTAATACCATATTTAATTTATCGTCACTTTTCAGAATGTGCCAGTGTTTTTTGATAATGTTGGATACTTTGTCACTTTGGCTATTATAGGTGGATATAAACCTTATTGTATTTGGGTCAGATGATGTAGTATTATTAGGTTTGAGCAGGTCTGACCTATCTTTTGATAGTGCTTTACGATAGGCCTTTGCTAGTGACTTTTTGGTATACCCTCGTTCCAAAAGTCTTATTCTTAGTTTGCCTGCTGCTTGCTTAAATGCATTGATGCTAGAACTGTTCCTTCTAAGTCGTAAGTATTCGCCATATGGGAGGCTGCGAATTGTAGAGGGGTGATGATGGCTACTGGCGTGTAGTATGTTGTTGGTTGCAGTGGGTTTTCTGTAAGATTCTGTTTCTAGTTTGTTATTTTGTTTTACAATAGTCAAATCTAGAAATTCTACCTTTACCATACTTGTGTTATATGTCAGATATAAGCCAAAAGGGTTAGTGTTTAAACATTCTATGAATTTTTGTAATGTCTCAATTGTGCCTTCCCAAATAATAAAAATGTCATCTATGTACCTGGACCAGTGGGAGACGTAGCGGGTATATAGGTTCATATTTTCATTGAACACTATCATCTCTTCCCACCAGCCCAGGTACAAGTTGGCATAAGTAGGCGCACACGAGGTACCCATGGTGGTGCCACATATTTGTAAGAAGAATTTTTCATCAAAGACGAAATAATTGTGTTTGAGAACAAATTTTAACAGTCTGATGATGAAATCTTTGGTGCTTAATTCTATATTCTGATCTTTGTTTAGAAAATGGGCAACAGATTTAATACCCCATTCAGGACTTATACTGGTATATAGCGATTCAACGTTGCAAGTTACCAGTATTGAGTGTTCGGTGACTTCTGTATTTTGTAACTTATTGAGGATATGCATCGTATCCTTAGTGTGTGATGGTAACATGTCCACAAAACACCTCAGTCTTGCATCCACATATTTACTAGCTTGTTCAGTAAGGGAGCCCATACCTGAGACTATGGGTCTCCCCGGTGGACAAGTAATATTTTTGTGGATTTTGGGTAACAGGTACATCGTAGCGATTTTGGGTTTAGTGACTGTGAGGAACTTGTGTTCTTTTGCATCAATGATTTTCTCAGAGAGAGCCCCATCAATCAATTTTTTATAATTTTCTAGGAAATTATCAGTGGGATTACCCAGTAACCTTTTGTAATTTTTGGTATTAACCAGGTCCGGTTCAACCAGAGACCACAAGCACACAAAACCCAATCCCACAACAAAAACAACAAAAAGAAGTAATTGTAAATAATAAATAGTGATAACTGGCGTAAGATTCTCAAAATACAGTCTCAATTCACTCCTCCAGGCCATATTTCCCCCCAAGCAATCACTTTTCTAAACTTAGTATGTAATGACATCATATCCATGCAAGATACTAAACTTTATGGAGCAAATATGACCAAACTAGAATTTGAGGCCATGAAAGAAATGACTACGTGGACAGATGTCCAATTCAAAAATAGTGATAAGGGGGGCAATATTGTAATATGGCCTACTTCAATGTATGTAGAAGAAGCAATGAAACAACTTCTTAATACCAAAAATTACAAAAGGTTACTGGGTAATCCCACTGATAATTTCCTAGAAAATTATAAAAAATTGATTGATGGGGCTCTCTCTGAGAAAATCATTGATGCAAAAGAACACAAGTTCCTCACAGTCACTAAACCCAAAATCGCTACGATGTACCTGTTACCCAAAATCCACAAAAATATTACTTGTCCACCGGGGAGACCCATAGTCTCAGGTATGGGTTCCCTTACTGAACAAGCTAGTAAATATGTGGATGCAAGACTGAGGTGTTTTGTGGACATGTTACCATCACACACTAAGGATACGATGCATATCCTCAATAAGTTACAAAATACAGAAGTCACCGAACACTCAATACTGGTAACTTGCGACGTTGAATCGCTATATACCAGTATAAGTTCTGAATGGGGTATTAAATCTGTTGCCCATTTTCTAAACAAAGATCAGAATATAGAATTAAGCACAAAAGATTTCATCATCAGACTGTTAAAATTTGTTCTCAAACACAATTATTTCGTCTTTGATGAAAAATTCTTCTTACAAATATGTGGCACCGCCATGGGTACCTCGTGTGCGCCTACTTATGCCAACTTGTACCTGGGCTGGTGGGAAGAGATGATAGTGTTCAATGAAAATATGAACCTATATACCCGCTACGTCTCCCACTGGTCCAGGTACATAGATGACATTTTTATTATTTGGGAAGGCACAATTGAGACATTACAAAAATTCATAGAATGTTTAAACACTAACCCTTTTGGCTTATATCTGACATATAACACAAGTATGGTAAAGGTAGAATTTCTAGATTTGACTATTGTAAAACAAAATAACAAACTAGAAACAGAATCTTACAGAAAACCCACTGCAACCAACAACATACTACACGCCAGTAGCCATCATCAACCCTCTACAATTCGCAGCCTCCCATATGGCGAATACTTACGACTTAGAAGGAACAGTTCTAGCATCAATGCATTTAAGCAAGCAGCAGGCGAACTAAGAATAAGACTTTTGGAACGAGGGTATACCAAAAAGTCACTAGCAAAGGCCTATCGTAAAGCACTATCAAAAGATAGGTCAGACCTGCTCAAACCTAATAATACTACATCATCTGACCCAAATACAATAAGGTTTATATCCACCTATAATAGCCAAAGTGACAAAGTAGCCAACATTATCAAAAAACACTGGCACATTCTGAAAAGTGACGATAAATTAAATATGGTATTACCTACCAATCCGTCTTTTACTTTTAGATGTGTCAAAAATCTAAATGACCATCTTACTAATAGTCACTTTAATAGAAATCGACACAAGAAGCCAATCCATCAGGGATCGGTACCCTGTGGACATTGTAATATCTGCCAGCACATGGTGAAAAAAGATACCACGGTAGACAGATTTGGTAAAATTTGGAGAATTAATAGCCATATTAATTGTCAGAGTGAGAACGTTATTTATTGCCTATCATGCGCATGTGACAAGATCTACACAGGTATGACTACCCGTAAGTTTAACACTAGAATGACAGAACATCTCAGTAACATTCGAAATGCACAGAAAGATTCAGAAAAGGGCAAAAAAATAACGAGTGTGGCTAAACACTTTCTACAATGTCACTCAGGAAAAACTGCTTCGTTTAAATGTTGGGGTCTTGAACAAATCAAACCTGGAATTAGAGGGGGTAATTGTGAAAACACACTACTCCAAAAGGAAACAGGTTGGATTTTCAGACTTAATTCAACCATACCCAACGGAATGAATGAGGCTAATAACTATTGGGTATTTCTTTAAAAACCATCCTTAAAAACCATGTTGGATGAATGTTGATAAAAACTGATGAGATTAGTATTTTCTATCAATATATTTTTACACATTTCATTCTTATGAGATCACCGTATTGTTCTATCACAAAAACCGCTATTCAAGTATTTTATTTACTAAATTTTACCTAACTAAATTCGAACTAATAACCTCAACTCTAAATCCTATACTATCCACAAGTCCAAATTGGATGCTATTAGAAATAGGGAATTCATATGAGAGAGGTAGTAAGAATCTTAGAGAATTAGTAATCATTAAATACATACGATTAAACGAGTTTTGTGGAACATTGAACGAATTTCAAGGTGTACAATAGCCGCCCATAGCACTTCCTATATCCTTAACCAATTCTTTCGTACACTCTAATAATTCTATGTGCCAATTACATAATCTATGATTATGTAATGATATCGATAAATGTATAATATACGAATGTCATTAGCCTAATATTTCACAATACTAATATGTGTTTTCACACTAAGACAGTATAGTGCTAGTACAGGCAATGTGACAATAAACTATACATTCATTATGTTTTGCCATATTTACGATTAGAAGTTTCAGACAGTGCAGTCTTAATAACCACGCATAACTGAGAATTTAGTTGGAATCCACATAAATTATCCCCCTATGGTAGTTATCCATCTATCATTATCAGAGTAAGACAACACATAACAACAGTGGAACATGTCATGTTCATATAGACCATTTAGTGCAGTAAGGGATTTCAAGGAATACTTTTACGATTACACTTATACATGTCTTGGGGTGTTATTTGTGCATATTTCTTTGCTGTTGTTTATAAAGCAGGAATTATTGTCAGAACATGATACGAGTGCATATATTGGAAGGCAATTTGCTTCCTATATGTATAATAAACACAGTACTCTAAATGTGGAATAATCTTAAGAACACTAATGAGAATCGAATCAGTCAAAATTCCATAATCCCACGTGAAACTGCAATACATTTGTACTATGTCGGACATTGACATTGCTTATACAGGGATTAAACTAGTAGCAATACCCCTGATGTTTGGCAACATGTTTGAACAATGACAGGGAGAGAGCTTGCTTGCTCTATTAAGCAGCGGTGTTCCGGTAGAGTGTTACTTTCCCACAGAGAATGATTTGTCTGATTGGACAATGCCAAATAGGGGTATGCCTGTGTGGACCAATGAAAGTGGCTATTTGGCGTGCGTGCGTGTGTGTATCTTAATAAACAGAGTCCTATGTGGACTTATACTTATACAAGAATCGCAAGCACTACGATTGATGATATATAGCGAAAAACCCTAACTGAATGTAGTTTGAGATACATATAATATATCATTTTATTACAGCGATTTTTCTGACATATGCACATTTGTTTGCGCCTTTTTGTTTATGCACGTCACAATACTGAGAAATACAAGGATTGGATAATAAGTAGGAGTATCCTCACAGCTTAATTTGATTGGCTGATAGGTTTAAACTTTGTGCTATATAAAGGGGTGGCACCCGGGCCTCGGTTTGTCCATAGCATTGAGAAAGGCTGATAGTACAGCCGAAACTAGTTTGCTGCTTAAGATATCGTGCAAAGTTTTTGCACGTTGGTAATTGTTGTTGTTTTTAAATTAGAGTCCATTTGTCCCTGTCACCTGAAGCCGAGGGAGCTGCTATCGGCCAGGAAACAGGGGGACATATGTGACTTAGTTTTAATTGGTACACCAGGTATGTAGACAAGCACACGTCACGAGATGAATACAAGAAAATATCAAATGCTTTATTAATGCCTAGAAGCACAGTGAAGTCTATTATTAAGAAGTGGAAGGTATGTGGTACAACACAGACCCTTTCTGGATCAGGACGTTGCTCCAAAGTGGATGATAGAGCCAGGAGGAAACTGGTCAGAGAGGTTACCAAGAGGCCCACAGCAACTCTGAAGCAGTTGCAGGAATTTATGAAAAAGAGTGGTCATTGTGTGCATGCAACAACAATATCACAAATTCACCACAAATGTGGCGTGTATGGGACGGTTGCAAGAAAAATGCCACTCCTCAAGAAAGGCAACATGCAGTCACAACTTATCTTTGCCATAACAAACCTAGTAGATTCTGAGGCCACATGGAAAAAGGTGTTATAGTCAGATGAGACTAAAATTGAATTATTTGGCCTCAATACCAAACAATATGTCTGGAGGAAATACGATAAAGCTCACCATCCAAATAACACCATACCTACAGTAAAGAATGTAGATGGTAATATCCTGTTATGGGGGTGTTTCTTAGCAGCAGGTACTGGATCATGTGTCAGGATAGAAGGAATAATGGATGGGGCAAAATACCATCAAATGCTTGAGGAAAATCTGCTGCCCTCTGCCAGGAAGTTGTCAATGGGAAGAAGGTTTACTTTCCAACATGACAATGACCCAAAGCATACAGCAAAAATGACCACACAATGGTTGAAGGAGAAAAAGGGTGGGGAAATATTGTACAGTCTAGATGTGCAAAGTTAGTAGAGACATATCCCAACAGACTAAAGGCTGTAATTAAAGCAAAAGGTGGTTCAACAAAATACTGACACAAGGGGGTGATCCTTTTACCAACTCAGTGATTCTGTTTTTGAATTGTCTTTATGTTTGCCTTACATGTTGGTGTTATATCTTTCACTTGGATGTTATAAGTTGCACTGAGTAATTTCAACTTGATAAACAAAAACTGTGTCTGTCTTTATTTCAGGCTGCAAAGCAACAAAATGTGATTATTTTTAAGGGGGTGATTCTTTTCAAAACCCACTGTATATGTTTATATATGTAGGTATGCACTTATTTACACCTATAAATACATGAATAACTCATGTATACAGATACAGTGGGGAAAAAAGTATTTAGTCAGCCACCAATTGTGCAAGTTCTCCCACTTAAGAAGATGAGAGAGGCCTGTAATTTTCATCATAGGTATAACTCAACTATGAGAGACAAAATGTTGAAACAAATCCAGACAATCACATTGTCTGATTTTGAAAGAATGTATTTGCATATTATGGTAGAAAATAAGTATTTGGTCACCTACAAACAAGCAAGATTTCTGGCTCTCACATACCTGTATCGTCTTCTTTAAGAGGCTCCTCTGTCCTCCACTCATTACCTGTATTAATGGCACCTGTTTGAACTTGTTATCAGTATAAAAGACACCTGTCCACAACCTCAAACAGTCACACTCCAAACTCCACTATGGTGAAGACCAAAGAGCTGTCGAAGGAGACCAAAACAAAATTGTAGACCTGCACCAGGCTGGGAAGACTGAATCTGCAATAGGCAAGCAGCTTGGTGTGAAGAAATCAACTGTGGGAGCAATAATTAGAAAATGGAAGACATACAAGACCACTGATAATCTCCCTCGATCTGGGGCTCCACGCAAGATCTCACCCTGTGGGGTCAAAATGATCACAAGAATGGTGAGCAAACATCCCAGAACCAAATGGGGGGACCTAGTGAATGACCTGCAGAGAGCTGTACCAACGTAACAAAGGCTACCATCAGTAACACACTACGCTGCCAGGGACTCAGATCCTGCAGTGTCAGACGTGTCCCCCTGCTTAAGCCAGTACATGTCCGGGCCCATCTGAAGTATGCTAGAGAGCATTTGGATGATCCAGAAGCAGATTGGGAGAATGTCATATGGTCAGATGAAACCAAAGTAGAACTGTTTGGTAGAAACACAACTTGTTGTGTTTGGAGGAGAGAGAACACCATACCTACTGTGAAACATGGGGGTGGCAACATCATGCTTTGGGGCTGTTTCTCTGCAAAGGGAACAGGACGACTGATCCGTGTACATGAAAGAATGAATGGGGCCATGTATCGTGAGATTTTGAGTGCAAACCTCCTTCCATCAGCAAGGGCATTGAAGATGAAATGTGGCTGGGTCTTTCAGCATGACAATGATCCCAAACACACCACCCGGGCAATGAAGGAGTGGCTTCATAAGAAGCATTTCAAGGTCCTGGAGTGGCCTAGACAGCCTCCAGATCTCAACCCCATAGAAAACCTTTGGAGGGAATTGAAAGTACGTGTTGCCCAGCGACAGCCCCAAAACATCACTGCTCTAGAGGAGATCTGCATGCAGGAATGGGCCAACATACCATCAACAGTGTGTGACAACCTTGTGAAGACTTATAGAAAACGTTTGACCTCTGTCATTGCCAACAATTCCACATTTTGTCTCTCATAGTTGAGGTATACCTTTGATGAAAATTACAGGCCTCTCTCATCTTCTTAAGTAGGAGAACTTTCACAATTGCTGGCTGACTAAATACTTTTTTTCCCCACTGTATATAGACACATATAGACATGTATACCTACATACATACAAATAAAAAAAAATATATATATATATATATATATATATATTAAATATATAAAATACCAGCTAGTTCAGGTTATGAGGTTGACTGTGAACTGTAGTCCACCTATTTTCAATGTCAGATGAGGCTACAGGTGCAAGGAGGTTTAATAATTGAAATATAAATACTGAAGAAAAAAACCCACCCCTTGCTCTCTCCCCCCTTTCTTTTGCTCTCTCTTCCCCCCTCTCTTTTGCTTTCTTTCCCCCTCTCTTTTGCTTTCTCTCCCCCCTCTCCTTTGTTCTCTCTCTCCCCTCTTTTGCTCTCTCTCTCCCCTCTTTGGCTCTCTCCATCCTTTCTTTTGCTCTCTCTCCCCCCTCTTTGGCTCCCTCCCCCCTCTTTGGCTCCCCCCCCCTTTGCCCCCCCCCCTCTTTGGCTTCCCCCCCCCCTCTTTGGCTCTCCCTCCCCCCTCTTTGGCTCTCTCCCCTCTTTTGCTCTCTCTCCTCTTTGGCTCTCTCTCCCCCCTCTTTGGCTCTCTCTCCCCCCTCGTTGGCTCTCTCTCCTCTTTGGCTCTCTCTCTCCCCCCTCTTTGGCTCTCCCCTCCCCTTTGGCTCCCCCCCTCTTTGGCTCTCCCCCCCCCTCTTTTGCTCTCCCCTCCCCTCTTTGGCTCTCTCCCCCCTCTTTTGTTCTCTCCCCCCTCTTTGGCGCTCTCCCCCCCTCTTTGGATCTCTCCCCCCCTCTTTGGCTCTCCCCCCCCCCTCTTTGGCTCTGCCCCCCCTCTTTGACTCTCTCTCCCCCCTCTTTGTCTCTCTCTTTGGCTCTCTTTCCTCTTTGGCTCTCTCTCTCCCCCCTCTTTGGCTCTCCCCCCCCCTTTAGCTCTCTCCCCCCCCCTTTGGCTCCCCCCCCTCTTTGGCTCTCTCTCCCCCCTCTTTGGCTCTCTCTCCCCCCTCTTTGGCTCTCTCTCCTTTTTGGCTCTTTTTCCTCTTTGGCTCTCTCTCTCCCCCCTCTTTGGCTCTCCCCCCCTTCTCTTTGGCTCTCTTCCCCCCCTTCTCTTTGGCTCTCTCTCCCCCCCCCCTTCTCTTTGGCTCTCTCTCCCCCCCCTTCTCTTTGGCTCTCTGCCCCCCCCTTCTCTTTGGCTCTCTGCCCCCCCTTCTCTTTGGCTCTCTGCCCCCCCCTTCTCTTTGGCTCTCTGCCCCCCCCCTTCTCTTTGGCTCTCGGCCCCCCCCCCTTCTCTTTGGCTCTCTGCCCCCCCCTTCTCTTTGGCTCTCTGCCCCCCCCCTTCTCTTTGGCTCTCTGCCCCCCCTTTCTCTTTGGCTCTCTGCCCCCCCCCCTTCTCTTTGGCTCTCTGCCCCCCCCCCTTCTCTTTGGCTCTCTGCCCCCCCTTCTCTTTGGCTCTCTGCCCCCCCCCTTCTCTTTGGCTCTCTGCCCCCCCCCTTCTCTTTGGCTCTCTGCCCCCCCTTCTCTTTGGCTCTCTGCCCCCCCTTCTCTTTGGCTCTCTGCCCCCCCCCTTCTCTTTGGCTCTCTGCCCCCCCCTTCTCTTTGGCTCTCTGCCCCCCCCCTTCTCTTTGGCTCTCTGCCCCCCCTTCTCTTTGGCTCTCTGCCCCCCCCTTCTCTTTGGCTCTCTGCCCCCCCCTTCTCTTTGGCTCTCTGCCCCCCCCCTCCTGCTCCCTCTCTGGCTCTGTCTTCACGGGACCCCGCCCGGCCACGCCCCATCGTGGCAACACCCGCACGGCCACGCCCCTCGCGACGCCCGGCCATGCCCCTCGCGACGCTCCCGTCGGCCTCAAACAGCTGTGAGGTCTGGGGAGCGCGTTGCCGCTTCTCACGCAGCAGACCTCACAGCTGTTGAGTAGCTTGCGCTCCCTATCTCACAGCTGCTTGTATGCTGTGTACCTCGCGCTCCCAATCTGTCAGCTGTCAGCTATGCCGAGGTGCGCGAGAATAGAATCTAAGGCCAAGTGTTTGTCTGTACTGCGCATGACGGCTTCAGACAAACACTTGTCTTTTATAATATAGGATATATATATATATATATGTATATATTTATATATATATATATATATATATATATATATAAATACACTCTTTTAAAATTATATATATTTTTTAAAAGTGTATAAATGAGTATAATCCTTCATTTTAATATGTTTTGTGCAACTTTTTTGTAACCCTTAAAATTTACTTCAGGTCTGAAGTGGCACTAAATATTATAGAGCAGATTCGACTTTTGCTCAAACGCAAACTATACAGGGAGTGCAGAATTATTAGGCAAGTTGTATTTTTGAGGATTAATTTTATTATTGAACAACAACCATGTTCTCAATGAACCCAAAAAACTCATTAATATCAAAGCTGAATAGTTTTGGAAGTAGTTTTTAGTTTGTTTTTAGTTATAGCTATTTTAGGGGGATATCTGTGTGTGCAGGTGACTATTACTGTGCATAATTATTAGGCAACTTAACAAAAAACAAATATATACCCATTTCAATTATTTATTTTTACCAGTGAAACCAATATAACATCTCAACATTCACAAATATACATTTCTGACATTCAAAAACAAAACAAAAACAAATCAGTGACCAATATAGCCACCTTTCTTTGCAAGGACACTCAAAAGCCTGCCATCCATGGATTCTGTCAGTGTTTTGATCTGTTCACCATCAACATTGCGTGCAGCAGCAACCACAGCCTCCCAGACACTGTTCAGAGAGGTGTACTGTTTTCCCTCCTTGTAAATCTCACATTTGATGACGGACCACAGGTTCTCAATGGGGTTCAGATCAGGTGAACAAGGAGGCCATGTCATTAGATTTTCTTCTTTTATACCCTTTCTTGCCAGCCACGCTGTGGAGTACTTGGACGCGTGTGATGGAGCATTGTCCTGCATGAAAATCATGTATTTCTTGAAGGATGCAGACTTCTTCCTGTACCACTGCTTGAAGAAGGTGTATTCCAGAAACTGGCAGTAGGACTGGGAGTTTAGCTTGACTCCATCCTCAACCCGAAAAGGCCCCACAAGCTCATCTTTGATGATACCAGCCCAAACCAGTATTCCACCTCCACCTTGCTGGCGTCTGAGTCGGACTGGAGCTCTCTGCCCTTTACCAATCCAGCCACGGGCCCATCCATCTGGCCCATCAAGACTCACTCTC
Source organism: Bombina bombina (assembly GCF_027579735.1). Taxonomy (NCBI): domain Eukaryota; kingdom Metazoa; phylum Chordata; class Amphibia; order Anura; family Bombinatoridae; genus Bombina; species Bombina bombina. The sequence goes on from NC_069501.1 coordinate 917,621,569, forward strand.
CTTTCATCAGTCCATAAAACCTTAGAAAAATCAGTCTTGAGATATTTCTTGGCCCAGTCTTGACGTTTCAGCTTGTGTGTCTTGTTCAGTGGTGGTCGTCTTTCAGCCTTTCTTACCTTGGGCATGTCTCTGAGTATTGCACACCTTGTGCTTTTGGGCACTCCAGTGATGTTGCAGCTCTGAAATATGGCCAAACTGGTGGCAAGTGGCATCTTGGCAGCTGCACGCTTGACTTTTCTCAGTTCAAGGGCAGTTATTTTGCGCCTTGGTTTTTCCACACGCTTCTTGCGACCCTGTTGACTATTTTGAATGAAACGCTTGATTGTTCGATGATCACGCTTCAGAAGCTTTGCAATTTTAAGAGTGCTGCATCCCTCTGCAAGATATCTCACTATTTTGACTTTTCTGAGCCTGTCAAGTCCTTCTTTTGACCCATTTTGCCAAAGGAAAGGAAGTTGCCTAATAATTATGCACACCTGATATAGGGTGTTGATGTCATTAGACCACACCCCTTCTCATTACAGAGATGCACATCACCTAATATGCTTAATTGGTAGTAGGCTTTCGAGCCTATACAGCTTGGAGTAAGACAACATGCATAAAGAGGATGATGTGGTCAAAATACTCATTTGCCTAATAATTCTGCACTCCCTGTAGCTTTCAACTTCTAATAGAAATGCAAGGTAGCACATTCACAATATAGTTTGCTCTCTAGTTAACGTGCTCTAACATGGGCTTGTAATATCAAGACACACATTAATGGTAGCATGGTCCAGCGATATTGTGTATCATGTCCCGTGTTATCATTAGCATTCTATTTGTTAGCTGGCTAATAATGTGTAGATGAGTAAAAAATAAAACTATGCATTTAAAACACAAGTATAACCTTTACCTCCCTCCCAAAACTAAGAGGTGAGAAATGAATCAGTCCTGTCTACTTTGGGCCTGTCCACATTTTTTTTCAAAGAAGGTATTATAAAGCATAAGTTTTATTTATCTCTACTGCATGGATGCATGTGACTACCTATTTGTTTTTGCTATAGAAATAAAATTCCGGTTCTAGTAAAACTCAGTGTGTCAGAATCTGATTATAAATAAATAATCATGTAAAATCAGCCTAAGCAACTTTAGCTTGTGAGTTCTGCTTTATAATTATTTATGCTAACTAGCAATGCAGGTATTTTTTTATTTATTTTTTTAAAGAAAGGGCACCCCTTTACGCAACCTGCAATGAAGAAGTCATGTAATGAGTTTACTAAGGATCCTGGGAATTGTCTCAAACAAAGTATAACTGGCTCCACGTGAATAGTTATTATGTATGAGTCAAATGAACCAAGAGAGACAACACCCATAATGCATTGTACTAGCTATTCTGAATCCAAGAATATATTGGCTGGACAATAATGTTAGCATATTGCCTTATTACTTCAGTAAAACACATGGAAAGTATTAACAATTATGTATGTAAATATAGATAAAGATGAAGGAAATATTTCTTCTTAATAAAATAAACACTCAATTTATAACTAATAATAAAAGCACAATGAAGAAAATGTCGCAATGAAAAACCACAAAATAGTTGAATTTCTGATGAGCTTCAGGTTGAACTTTTCATGCTGTAATTGATTTTTCAAGGAGATCTTTAATAGATTTAAGACATAAGTTTAAAATAAAAAAACTACATCCTTTGCTAAAGGGTAAATAGCAAATGATTTAATCATAATTACTATAAAGCTTTCTGATGCTTTGAGGCAAGTTTGTGTGCATCAAATGTACCGACAGAAAAAGAAAGAGACGAAATAAACTCTGCTGGATACAGCTTTAAATACTGCACTACTCTATAATTTTCTGCTTTTGGGAAAAATACTTTTAGAAACGCTATTGAGAAAGAAACTTTAAAGGGCATCATATTGACAGTAAAACACAAAGTAAACATACTGTATGAGAAAAAAAATATAATCATTCCTATCTACTAAAATATATTTATTTTCTTTTGTCAACGCAAAGGTCTGAAGTTGTTAAAGTGCAGTTGGAAACAGAGAACACGGGGTTTTTTTGCTGCTTTTTATGCCTGACTAATAGGGGAGCAGAGCAATACCATTTACAGGACCTTAACCTTACAGTATCTTAAATTATATCAACCTTTACACCTAAATAATATTGCAGGTAAAATGTTATTAATGCACATCAATGGTGACTTGAAATATTCTTATCTTGTAAGATTGACAGAGGTTGAAACCTCTGTCCCTCTGTATTATTTTACTGCAGTTTATAAGTAATGATTTCTGTTAAAGATACCTTGGACCACCTTGTTCATCCAAATTTGACCCACATCCTGTGCAGCCAACCAAGTCTTAACTGCTCAATTGCTTCCCATGGGATTGCCCATATCTATACTGTGTTACCTTCCAGACCACCAATTCTCTACATGTGGGACTGTCAAACTAAACTTGTGCCTAGGGTTGCCACCCGTCCCTTAAAATACAGAACACTTATAAGTTATACATGCTGCAGGGTGTGCAGAGAGGAATATAAATAGTGCTGTCCAGAAACACAATACATGTTCCTCCCTGCACACCCTGCAGCATGTGTAACTCATAAGTATTCAAGAAAACATGGCTGAGGTGGCAACCCTACTTGTGCCATCAAGTTCTGCCTGTCAAGACTCCCAGTCCCAAAAAGTGAGGGGGTGACTGAATGTTATGTATTACTATATTAATTATATGCACAATATTTAACTCTCCTTTTTTAAAAATAAATGTCCCATTTAAATGCAAATATGAGTTTTCAGCCACCTTTTATACCTCAGAGCACCCTTTTGTAATTAACAAATATTTGCTATGTCTGTGGCAATCACCACAATTTAAAGAGGGAGAACTATTTTATAAGATTTTGTCTTTAGAGTAGGCTGTTTTAGAGGATTGGGCAAACACAAATCCAATTTCAATTAATGTTACTGCACCATGGACCTCCAATTACAATAAATAGCCTTTACAGTGTAACATAGTGCTGCTTGGAGCATTTATTAAAAAAGCATTAACCCATTGAGTGCTAAGTACTTTCCCACCTGGGTGCTAAGCACATTTGAGGGTTTTTTAATTTTATATTTTCTAAAAAATTTTTTTTTTTACTTTTTTCTTTTCTTTTCAGATTCCCAAGACTTATACCATTGGTAAAAGTTAGGCGATTACCTTTCCAATGGTGGGTCTTGGGGGTCTGTAGCTGCTTAGATGCCTGAGATACAGGCTTCTAAGCAGCATGCCCCCTTTCCCTATATTGTCCATTGTCTTTTTTACATAAAGTTGCGCTGTGACGTCATCACGCAAAACGGGAAGCCCCAGCGATGCTGTCACTCTACAGGCACGATCGCCGGGGTAGGAGCGGGTGGGAGCCCCAAGATCTCCCTCAAGGTTGGAGAGTGCTAGCGACGGCCATCGTTAGCACCTGAGTGAGAAACTATGTGATGGCTCAGAGCCGTCGTTAGCACTCAAGGGGTTAAAGAAACATTATAACTCAAAATATTTTGGGGTTAATTAGCACTTAAATGCTGTCATTTTCTTAACAAGTTTGCAGCTCAAAGATTGCCATGGAAATGTACAACAAAAGCTTCTGCCTGGTATGTACACGCAATGCAAGAGTTCAAGCCCTTCTATAGTTTGCACTTGAAAGTCATATTAAATATCTTATCCAATACAATAAAAGGGCCATTCTCTGAAGAGCTTACAATCTAAAGAAAGGTATGCAATAAGCATGTTTTGTTTTTATTTGACCTATATTAATTATTGCAACACCTGGGAAGAAAATGTTTCAATCCTATTTAAATATATTTCTAACTTTAAAAAAATATATATTTTAATTTAATTATATATTTTTTAAAAAGATATCTTTTTTAGGTTATGTGTAAGCATGACACATATCTCCACAGAACTTTGGTTTTCTTGTATTCCACATGAATATCTGTGCAGTTTGGCGTGAAGTCATTCATCTTGAAACTTGCTAAATGTTGCAATTCAAGTGAAAGTATATGCAAATTGAAAGACTAAAAATGCTGCTCATTGAATATAAATAGCTGCCATAGAATGTTACAGATGGAGTATGAAAGCAAAAAAAGCTACTGTATTTTATTTCCATACTAAAATAGAAAGCTGACTTAACCATCTATAGAGAAATTAGTCACTAAGAAATGTCTAGAATAGTTGTTAATACGTATAGTCCAACTACAAAGAGAGAGTAGAATTGTAGAAACTACCAGTTTGTTTTAATTTTCTTGTTTAATACACCAGGTTTATTTGGAATGTTATGGCTTAAAAATCTTCTTTATGGATTATTTATGTGGTTATTAGTAAAACTAAATTATTTTATCCTGTATGTTATATTTTCAGTTTTAATTTGTCCAAGAAGTCTTGCTTATTATTCCAGTCACCAGCCTTGCCTTTCTAGGGCCAGATTACAAGTGGAACATTATTTAGCGCTCCAGCTCGTGCACTAACTGCACTAGAAGTAAGATTTTTGTGCGCATCGGGTACTACAAGTAAAATGTTATCATTTGCACAATAACCCGATGAGTGCAAAAAGCTGAACTAATAATATTTCACGCGTGTTAAAATATTGCCCCATAGAAATCAATAGAGCAAAAAAGTAGGAAAAAAACTAACACCCTACTTGCCCACTAACCCGATCGCATAATCTTAAGTGCGCTAGCCCAACATGAAAATATGACTATTTCACATTCCAATGTTTTTCGCATAGCAGAATATGTTATATGTATTCTTAAATACATATTTCTACATATATATGATCGTATTTTGGTACAATATAGCTATGCATACATATATATAGATGATTTTATGTAGGTATAGAAATATACATATATATATATATACAGTATATATATATATATATATATATATATATGAATATTAATGTATAAATACATAAAACATATTCTGCTATGTGCAGAACATTGAAATGTGAAAAATTTACAGTAAATACTCTCGGCCAGATTACGAGTTTTGCAGTATGAGGGGTGCGGTGTTAACTTGCACGTTATTCTCACCGCTCACTTTCCTACAGAACTGGTATTACAGGTTTTTCTAAACCCAAAGTTAAAAGGCAAGAAGTGAGCGTAGAGCAAAATTGTGCTCCATACCGCACTCCAATACCAGCGCTGCTTAAGTCAGCGTTGTTGAGCTGGTTGTACGTGCACGATTTCCCCATAGACATCAATGGGGAGAGCCGGCTGAGAAAAAGTCTAACACCTGCAAAAAAGCAGTGTAAATCTCAGTAACGCAGCCCCATTGATTCCTAAGGAGATACTAAAGTTATGTTTACACCTAACACCCTAACATGAACCCCGAATCTAAACAGCCCTAATCGTACACTTATTAACCCCTAATCTTCTGTCCCTGAATCTAAACAGCCCTAATCGTACACTTATTAACCCCTAATCTTCTGTCCCTGACATCGCTGACACCTACATTATACTTATTAACCCCTAATCTGCTGACCCCAACATCGCCAACACCTAGATTTTATTTATTAACCCCTAATATGTTTCCTACAACATTACCGACAACTACATAATGTTTTTAACCCCTAAAATGCCACCCCCAATGTCGCCGCCACTGTAACAAACATATTAACCCCTAAACCGCTGCACTCCCGCATCGCAAACACTAGTTAAATATTATTAACCCCTAATCTGCCGCCTCTAACATCGCCGCCACCTACCTACATTTATTAACCCCTAATCTGCCGCCCCCAACGTCGCCGCCACTATATTATATTTATTAACCCATATATCTAAGTCTAACCCTAACATTAACACCCCTAACTTAAATATAATTTAAACAGATCTAAATGCAAATTACTATCATTATGTAAATAATTCCTATTTAAACCTAAATACTTACCTATAAAATAAACCCTAAACTAGCTACAATATAACTAGTAGTTACAATGTAGCTAGCTTCGGGTTTATTTTTATTTTACAGGCAAGTTTGTATTTATTTTACCTAGGTAGAATAGTTACTAAATAGTTATTAACTATTTAATAACTACCTAGCTAAAATAAATACAAATGTACCTGTAAAATAAAACCTAACCTAAGTTACACTAACACCTAACATTACACTACAATTAAATAAATTACCTAAATTAAATACAATTAACTAAATTAAATAAAATTAGCTAAATTACAAAAAACAAACACTAAATTACAGAAAATAAAAAACAAATTACAAGATCTTTAAACTAATTACACCTAATCTAATAGCCCTATCAAAATAAAAAAGCCCACCCAAAATAAAAAAAAAACTTAGCCTAAACTAAACTACCAATAGCCCTGAAAAGGGCCTTTTGTGGAGCATTGCCTCAAAGAAATCAGCTCTTTTACCTGTAAAAAAAAATACAAACAACCCCCCCAACAGTAAAACCCACCACCCACACAACCAACCCCCCAAATAAAACCCTAACTAAAAAAACCTAAGCTACCCATTGCCCTGAAAAGGGCATTTGGATGGGCATTGCCCTTAAAAGGGCATTTAGCTCTATTGTAGCCCAAAGCCCTAAACTAAAAATAAAACCCACCCAATACACCCTTAAAAAATCCTAACACTAACCCCTGAAGATCCACTTACCGGGAGAATTCTTCATCCAAGCAGCAAGATGTCCTCAAGGAAGCTGGCAGAAGTGGTCCTCCAGACGAGCAGAAGTGGTCCTCCAGACGGGCAGAAGTCTTCACCCAGACGGCATCTTCTATCTTCATCCTTCCGACGTGCAGCCGCTCCATCTTCAAGACATCTGGTGCGGAGCATCCTCTTCAATAGAACTCTTCTTCTGGAATGAAGGTACCTTTAAATGACGTCATCCAATATGGCGTCCCTTAGATTCTGATTGGCTGATAGAATTCTATCAGCCGATCGGAATTAAGGTTGAAAAAATCCTATTGTCTGATGCATTCAGCCAATAGGATTGAACTTCAATCCTATTGGCTGATCCAATCAGCCAATAGGATTGAGCTCGCATTCTATTGGCTGTTCCAATTAGCCAATAGAATGCAAGCTCAATCCAATTGATCCAAAATCCTGAAGAGCAATGCCCATCCAAATGCCCTTTTCATGGCAATGGGGAGCTTAGGTTTTTTTAGTTAGGGTTTTATTTGGGGGGGTTGGTTGCGTGGGTGGTGTGTTTTAGTGTTGGTGGGGTTGTTTGTATTTTTTTTACAGATAAAAGAGCTGATTTCTTTGGGACGATGCCCCGCAAAAGGCTCTTTTAAGGGCTATTGGTAGTTTAGTTTAGGCTAGGGTTTTTTTTATTTTGGGTGAGCTTTTTTTATTTTTAATGGGCTATTAGATTAGGTGTAATTAGTTTAAAGATCTTGTAATTTGTTTTTTATTTTCTGTAATTTACAGTTTTGTTTTTTTTTTGTAATTTAGCTAATTTTATTTAATTTAGTTAATTGTATTTAATTTAGATCATTTATTTAATTGTAGTGTAGTGTTAGGTGTTAGTGTAACTTAGGTTAGGTTTTATTTTACAGGTAAATTTGTATTTATTTTAGCTAGGCAGTTATTAAATAGTTAATACTATTTAGTAACTATTCTACCTAGTTAAAATAAATACAATGTTGCCTGTAAAATAAAAATAAACCCCAAGCTAGCTACAATGTAACTATTAGTTATATTGTAGCTAGCTTAGGGTTTATTTTATAGGTAAGTATTTAGGTTTAAATAGGAATTATTTAGGTAATGATAGTAATTTTTATTTCGATTTATTTTAATTATATTTAAGTTAGGGGGTGTTAGGGTTAGACTTAGATTTAGTGGTTAATACATTTATTATAGTGGTGGCGACGTTGGGGGCAGCAGATTAGGGGTTAATAAATGTAGGTAGGTGGCGGTGATGTTAGAGACGGCAGATTAGGGGTTAATAATATTTAACTAATGTTTGCGAGGCGGGAGTGCGGGGGTTTAGGGGTTAATATGTTTATTATAGTGGCGGCGATGTCCGGAACGGCAGATTAGGGGTTAATAATTTAATTTTAGTGTTTGCGATGCGGGAGGGCCTTGGTTTAGGGGTTAATAGGTAGTTTATGGGTGTTAGTGTACTTTTTAACACTTTAATTATGAGTTTTATGCTACAGCGTTGTAGTGTAAAACTCATAACTACTGACTTTAGAATGCATTACGAATCTTGACGGGGTAGGGTGTACCGGTCACTTTTTGGCCTCCCAGGACAAGCTCGTAATACCGGCGCTATGGAAGTCCCATAGAAAAAATACTATACACAATTTGCGTAAGTTGATTTGCGGTAATGCTAAAAAAGTGTGCGGTGCCCCTAAATCTGCAAGACTCGTAATACCAGCGGGAGTAAAAAAGCAGCGTTATGATTCTTAATGCTGCTTTTTTACTCATAAAGCAAGACTCGTAATCTAGCCGATAGTTTTTAACAACAACCTTTATTAAATATGAATATTGCATAAATATGCTTTTACATGTTTTCCTCTACTTGACTGCAAAAAGCTCCAATGCACACATATATATATATATATATATATATATATATATACTGTGTATATATATATATATATATATATATATATACACATACATATATGTTTAGAAAATATCAAGGAGTGTTAAAAGCGCTCAGTTGTACCACCAAAGATAACCAATGTAACCAATTATAGCACCTAATTATAGGTGTTATGGGTAGATTTCTGTGCCTGTCTAAGAAGTGTGAAAATGTGGGATATAAATGTTCCCTACAAACGTTGTAGACTTGATAGGTGTAGGTATTGAGCTGCATGAATATACAATTCAGTGTACCCCTGACACTGTTGGAAAAATTACATGAAAGAGAATCAATATCGGAAAAAAATCAGCTCTACAAATATACCAAATGTGATTGTGTATAAATGATAGTATGTCAAATATATCAAATGTATCAAATATTATTGTGTCAAAAGCATATACACAGTGATACAAGTCTCTAAAGCGGTATAGAAAAATGTCCTTGATTACAAAAAAGCAATGCACATAATCTGTTAGGATAGAGTCTGTTAGATATACAAGTTCCTAGTTATTTTTGCATTTAGGCAAAAAAATATATAAAAAAAATGTCAATAGTAATAGTAGTAGTAGTGAAACAGAGACAGAGGGCACTAAAAGATAAGTGGTATTCCCTTACTAGAGGGTACCTCAATCATATGAGGTAATGTCTGCGCATCTGGTTAAATCTCTCCGGTCTGTCTTGGTTTCTCCTCCTGTATTAGAAGATATCCTGGTATTTGTCTTCCATGCAAACTTGTGTATGGTACTTTCAGCCTTGAAGGACTCCCGGTCTTTAGTATTGCTGGCTTGGTGTCTCCCCGCAGTATGGTAGTTCAATCAGGATCTTGGCTCTCACCGGATTAGATGTAGTTAAGCAAAGAAAAAAGAAGAGTACATAGCGTGATACTGTATAGCTAAAATTTATTACATTCAGAACACAAATAGGAAATGCACTTACATAAGTTAACCTCAATCAATATGAGGTAAGCAAAGGTGTGTAGATATATTTTTATACACCTTACGCAGGTGTTGCTTAAAGCAAGAATTTCTTTCTTGTGACTATGTGGTTGATGCGTGAGAACTGCTGGTGTACAGGTCCCAAAGGTATCCTAAAGTGTCCCAAAGGTACCTATAAAGTTTGTTTGGTAATAGTTGCAATACACAATGTACAGACCAAGTCAGTGAAAAAATGGGTACAGGACTCCTGGTAGGTCTGAGGCCTGCTGCTGAGGTGATTAAAGCAGCTGCAATCTCTGCTGTACCGTGCACTGGTAGTTTTAAAACACAGTATCTTAACACCTATTATATAGTTAAAACAGGTGATGTAGTGGACAAGAGAAATATAGAGATTGAAACCTACAGTGGTATCAGTATGTTAGTGTTACCCGCTATGGTCAGATAGCTACAGTAACCGTACTGTCAATGTGTTTCTGTTTAGGTGATATATGAATCAACAGAATATGTTTCAGTTATATTTTAAGTTGGTGTAAACCACCTATTGTAGCCCAAATGGCAACTTGGTGCAATAGGCAGATGCTATATAGAGCAGAGTGTGCATGTGTATATTGTAAGCAAATAGCAAAGTGTTATATTTCCGGATTGCAGTGTGAGTGTAGCGTGGTAAAAAGCACTCAAAAGTGCCACTGGTAGTAGTCGGGTAGACAAGCTTAATAAGAATCGTCAAAATCAGCTGTGATGAACTGTTCGAATGACAGCCGCTGAGGAAAAAAGAGCAAAGCCACACTCTCAAAATAAAATCCTTACGCGTTTCGAAGCGTGAGAAGTGCTTCTTCATCAGAGGAAGTAGTGGCTTGCTTGCAGAAATGGCTGCGATTTAAAGGGCTTAGAGTGGGCGTCTTTTTTCCTTAAGCGTTTGACGTCATTACGTTGCTGCTCTGATTTGATAGTGTATGCGTGTGTTGTCTTTGAAACAGGTATTGTCTATGTTTACAAGACTTTCTGCTTGTATTAGTTATTTAGTATGATAGGGATACCGCTTTAGAGACTTGTATCACTGTGTATATGCTTTTGACACAATAATATTTGATACATTTGATATATTTGACTTACTATCATTTATACACAATCACATTTGGTATATTTGTAGCGCTGAATTTTTTCCGATATCGATTCTCTTTCATGTAATATATATATGTTTACTTATGTATTTATGTGTGTATATGTGTATATGTCTGTATAAACACATATAAATACATAAATACATATGTACACACATATAAACATAAATATACACATACATATCCATCTTTAGACATGTATATGCATGTATCTCTATGTTAAAGCCCTTTGTTGCCTTTTTTCTAACAGTAGAAATCTCATATATTTGAGCCTTTATACATTTTTTGTGCAATTGCTATTAGTTGCTTCTAACAAATCATTTTTTAAATGCTGTTTATCTGTACAAGGAACGGTAGCATCCCATGGTTTTCTATTTTCTCTGAATAATCATATTAGAATTGTTTGTTTATTTTATTTATTGATTTTTTTAAAGAATGCAGAGCAGTTACAGGTGAAAATATTGTCACGGCTTGTTTAAAAAATCAATAGTTTAAGGTATGACTGAAAACATTACTCTGAACAAAAATTGGTAGGTTCCTAAATCTATCTGTAAATGTATCTGCAAAAATTAGTTTAAAGGGTCAGTCCAAGCCAAAATAAACTTTCATGATTCAGATAGGGCATGTCATTTTAAACAATTTTCCAATTTACTTTTATCACCAATTTTGCTTTGTTCTCTTGGTATTCTTAGTTGAAAGCTTAACCTAGGAGGTTCATATGCTAATTTCTTAGACCTTGAAGGCCACCTCTTTTCAGAAAGCATTTTAACAGTTTTTCACCACTAGAGGGTGTTAGTTCATGTGTTTCATATAGATAACACTGTGCTCATGCACGTGAAGTTATCTGGAAGCAGGCACTGTTTGGCTAAACTGCAAGTCTGTCAAAAGAACTAAAATAAAGGGGCAGTGTGCAGAGGCTTAGATACAAGATAATCACAGAGGTTAAAAGTATATTAATATAACTGTGTTGGTTATGCAAAACTGGGGAATGGGTAATAAAGGGATTATCTATCTTTTAAAACAATAACAATTCTGGTGTAGACTGTCCCTTTAAATTCTAATATATATATATATATATATATATATATATATATATATATATAATTTTTTTTTTTTAGCACACCTTACAAAAAGTTTATATACACATCTTTGGGAGTGCTGCCAATATGACCCAGTAATTACACAAACAAAAAGGTATCGGCGCACATCCATTTAATACATATATAAAATGCATACTAAAATTGAAGATTACAGCATGCTATAATATTTAACCACCTTGCAAATTAGTGCATTTATTTCAACATTTTCACAACCTAATGCACTGTCAGGCCACATTGTTCTCTCTGACTCATTAAACATATGCCATTAACACTAGCCAGGGGTGGAATTATGGTTGATAATCTCTACTATATTTTTGTACTTTTATATCAATCTTTTACATATGTAGTTTCTAGAGGATTTTGAATGGTACATTTCGAGTTAGTGACCCAGTGTACAATTTTCTTGGGATGCCATCCATTTATAGCCCTTTTTTAATGTCACATTTCATTCAATTGCTGTTTTCACAGCTAATGCATTATGATGCTATTTTAAGTTGAAATAGGCTGTGTCATTGTTCAAGATGTTAAGAGAATTAATTGGATTGAAATATATTTATGATTTTTCAGTCACTAGGTTTGGAGTGATGGTATGTTAATGGTCTGAATGCTGATGGCAATTTGAACGATCTTCTTATTCTCTATGCCACAACAGCAAACAAGGCAAGAACTGGCATTTGGATTAAATTCTACAAGTCGCTGTGCTAGGACCATTAAATTGTTTACATTGGCTAGATTCTGAACTGAAGTAATATTGCTTTGTCCTTTTGACATAATTGTTATAAAAACAAAGAAGAGCAATCACACAAAAAAAAAATAAAAAAAAATAAACCTGCATATATGCAATTATCTCCACCTCCTATGTTATACTTCTTAATATTTGTCAGTTAGTACCCAGTAAATTCAGGGCCATGTATATATGGGGTCAGTGTGTGCAGTAATTAGACTCTGGGTGGACTGGGGCATGATTGAGCAGTCAAGGGGGATATTGGTCATTCCTCCATTTCACTTTGTGAAACCTGGACCTTTATAAGGAAGGGAGGATGGAGAGCAGTAGGGTTAACAGGACAGAACTTCTAAACCAGGACAATCCCACAAAATGTAGGATTGTTTGTAGCTCTGTTGTCCATGCACTCACTCTCAAGGACATGGGGACCTCCATCATATTTTTGTTAAATCTGCTTCCTAGTCCTCACCCATAATATTGCCCCAACAGCAATATTGCTGAGACATTAACAGTGTGTCTGCAGAAATGTTGAAGCAATGTTTAAAAGTGAATGTATTTTTGCCACCAGAATACGCAAAAGAGATTGCCCTTTTCACAGCAATAGGGACAGTGGAGGAAACTCATGTTAGTCTTCTGTTTGCTGGAGAAGGGTACCTTAGATTGGGCAAGATTACAAGTGGTGTGCTAACTTTTAAGTTCTGATGTACACTTCAGATATCACAACCGTATTAACTTCTTCTCCTTAAGACTTCAATGGGGCGTGGTGTAAAAAAAAAAAAACCCAACCTAACACTTGCATGCTAACCCTACACTGCGTTAAAGCTAAAGGTAGTTATGAATACTTTACATTCCAATGTTCTTCATATAGAAGAAAATCTTTTTATTTTAAAATATATATTTCTCCATATATGATTATTTGAATGTACAGTATTTATTTTAAAAACTCAATACACACATTACATACACATACATGTATTAAAATTGATAACAATATATTTTCATGTTTCAAGGTATTTGAGTGAAAAGGGCTCAAATATACATACATATGAAGCAGTGAGAGATAAGAGAACTGAGGCTGTGACAAAACATATGTGAGCGGAGGTGCCGGGAGACATTTACAAGCCGGTGGACACCTGATACCACGAAGGAGCTCATTCTACTTACCCTGTGCGACACTTACCTCATACTGATTGAGGTTAAGGAGAGTAAGTTGAATCCCCTGAGGGGACAGTGTGCCACACAGCTTTGGGACTCTCACCACTTCTTCCTAGTATCATCTAAGGACTGTTATTTTATCACTATTTGTTAGTCTAATATTTGTACTTTGCGTATTTCATTTGTATTTTTATCACTTGGGGTCTTTTGCACAATACTCTATCTTTGAGTGTTTATTGTTTATGGTTTATTATTGTGTGCTCCATATATGAATTGTAGTCCAATATTGTATATTGTAATAATTTGTAGCGACTACAATTAGACCCCTCTGACCTTCAATCATTTGGTTATTATCAACTGTGGGAACACTTTTTATACCACTTGATACATTGTACCCACCATCTTTTGTTCTTATTGCGATTATTGACAATATTCTCGGCTGAGTTTATACCACCCAGTTTCTGTCAACATACACTCTTCTTCACACTGAGCGCCCTTCATATTTTACTTTTTCTTGGCTCAACATTTCTTCTGTATTAGGATTGTGGGGTTTGGGGATCCCACAGTCCTAATAGGTAATTTTGGGGCAGCATAGTGTTACATTAGCATTCTTTCTTTAATAGGAATTTTCTGAGACTTACACCTAATTTGCGCTGATATCACAAACCCATTTTTTGCTACATATATATATATATATATATATTTCTCCAACATTGGTGTGTCCAGTCCACAGCGTCATCTATAACTTGTGGGAATATTCTCTTGCCCAACAGGAAATGGCAAAGAGCACAGCAAAAGCTGTCCATATAGCCCCTCCCAGGCTCCGCCCCCCCAGTCATTCTCTTTGCCGCTCTGAACAAGTAGCATCTCCACGGAGATGGTGAAGAGTATGTGGTGTTTAGTTGTAGTTTTTTATTCTTCTATCAAGAGTTTGTTATTTTAAAATAGTGCTGGTATGTACTATTTACTCTGAAACAGAAAGAGATGAAGAGTTCTGTTTAAAAGAGGAGTATCATTTTAGCAGCAGTAACTAAAATCAATTGCTGTTCCCACGCAGGACTGTTGAGCTGAGAGAACTTCAGTTGGGGGGAACAGTTTGCAGACTTTTCTGCTCAAGGTATGACTAGCCATTTTTCTAACAAGACTGTGCAATGCTGGAAGGCTGTCATTTTTCCCTCATGGGGATCGGTAAGCCATTTTCTTAGACTTAGAAAGAATAAAGGGCTTATTATGGGCTATTAACTGGTGGACACTCTTAAGGGCTAAATCGATTGTTTATTTAGGTTATTTTTGAAAGTTTGAAGTAATTTTCACACTTTTATTGTTTGGGGAACGTTTTTATCGCCAGGCACTAGTTTAGACACCTTCCCAGTCAGGAAGGGCCTTTCACTATAGTAGGCAGAGCCTCATTTTCACGCCATTATTGCGCAGTTACTTTTGAGTACAGTGCATGCAGCTGCATGTGTGAGGGTCTGGTATCCACTGGAAACGTTCCTAGAAGGCTTGAATTGGTATCGTATACCCCCCTGGGATTGGTGAAGTCGCAACAAAGGCTGTGGCTGGGACTGTAGTGGGGTTAAAATTGCAAACGGCTCCGGTTTCCATATTTTAACGGTTAACAGCTTGAAAATTGGGGTGCAATACTTTGAATGCATTAAGACACTGTGGTGAAATTTTGGTAAAGATTGGATAATTCCTTCATAGTTTTTCACATATTCAGTAATAAAGTGTGCCCTGTTTAACATTTAAAGAGACAGTAACGGTTTTGTTTTAAAACGTTTTTTGTGCCTTATTAACCAGTTTAAGCCTGTTTAACATGTCTGTACCTTCAGATAGATCATGTTCTGTATGTATGGAAGCCAATGTGGATCCCCCTTCAAAAATATGTGATAATTGTGCCATAGCGTCCAAACATAGTAAGGACAGTACTGTCACAAATAGTAAGGTTGCCCAGGATGATTCCTCAAATGAAGGAAGTAGAGATAGTTCTACATCATCTCCTTCTGTGTCTATACCAGTTATGCCCGCGCAGGCGACCCCTAGTGCTTCTAGCGCGCAAATGCTTGTTACTATGCAACAATTGACGGCAGTAATGGATAACTCCATAGCTAATATTTTATCCAAAATGCCAGCATTTCAGAGAAAGCGCGATTGCTCTGTTTTAAACACTGTAGAGCAGGAGGGCGCTGATGATAATTTTTCTGTCATACCCTCACACCAATACACAGTAGCGTCTCCCTTTGCAGCTCCAGGCTATTTAATGTTGTGGGTAAGATGGAAGAATGTTTAAAGTGACTCACCCGGCAGCGTACAGGTCGTGCCGTAATCGTGGCCCCACTATGCGGTTGCGGAGAATCATCCGGTTTTTCCCAGCTGTACTGAGGATCCCATCTCCGCCGGCCTCCTGTGCACTAACCTCTTCAATGCAAGTGCCGGGTGAGTATCAGCGTTAGCGTGTTTCTCACTAGCAACCGTGGCACACGCTGTCTTCCTGATGCGGTCTTCCCTGCTTGTGCCACGGTTGCTAGTGAGAAACACGCTAACGCTGATACTCACCCGGCACTTGCATTGAAGAGGTTAGTGCACAGGAGGCCGGCGGAGATGGGATCCTCAGTACAGCTGGGAAAAACCGGATGATTCTCCGCAACCGCATAGTGGGGCCACGATTACGGCACGACCTGTACGCTGCCGGGTGAGTCACTTTAAACATTCTTCCATCTTACCCACAACATTAAATAGCCTGGAGCTGCAAAGGGAGACGCTACTGTGTATTTGTGTATATGAACTGTTCATTTCTCCCTTACGGCTTGGCTTACTGACTGCTTATATTTTGTTCCGGTGCTCTCATGGTTTCTTGTGACAGAGTTCATATATATATCTGCTATTATTTACCAGGGAGTGACTTAACATTGTAAAAATATGGAGAACCGTGATTTATTCTCACTACAGTCTTGTGATGTTATGGATTTGGGAAGATTAACAATTGAAGATACATTCGAGAATCAAAGAGAGACACTTTCCATTAGTGAAGTTTTTTTACAGTTAGAACGTACCCTAATCCGAGAATATAGAGCATGGTGGGACAAACGCTCTTTGGAAAAATATTTAATGATGGGACTGATTCCAAGAGGCCTGAGGTTGAATAAATACCCTAGTTTTCAGGTTGATGATCCGGTGTTCATTGAAAAATGGAATACCATCCTGACAGAATGCTCTAGGAGGCTAATGGAAATGATAATATCATTTAAAGAAACAGAACTGTCTAAAATACGTGAAGAAATAACTGAGTTACAGTTAAGGTTAAATGATTATACCACGCATGTAAAATATTGTGATATGGATGTAATGTTGAAAGATTCTGTCAACAAATTTCGTGTTGAATTAGATAACTTTAAGCTAAAAAAATTCATGAGAGACAGCGAAGACCATGCACATAACAGGGTGTACACCTGGCATACATATAATTATACTTCACAGAACAAATCTAGATCTAGGTCTAGATCTCGATCTAGAGGCAGGGTCACAACACAGACAGGGAAACATGTGTCATTTGTAACACCACAAACATTACCCATTGACCATACAGAGCAAAGTGTCTCTCTTGTCTCCCCTACACCCCTCTCATCAGTTAATACTGAACCTGATCAGACAGTAAGGCCTAAACCTAGTAGTGGAATTCGCATAGAGCCAATTGTGACCAGGCAATTTAATAAGAAGCCTAATTGTGAACAGGCTAGTCTATTATCAACAGAACACAGGAGACAGGAATTTTTGACTGTCAAAGCTAATGAATTAAGACCTAATTTACAAGAGGTAGGACCAAGTCCAGCTACTAGAGAACAACAGGTTTTTCACAGGGACAACAACATAGGAGAGGGGGGAGGCCACGCAGGAAGAGGACAAAGAGGCAGAGGGGCAGGAGGAAACAAAAGACGAGGGGGTCGCAACAAATATGCAATTTAAATGTCATTAATCTCTCTAATGCCACACTTACCAAGGATGAACTAGAGGTTTTGGGTTTAGGTTTGGGATTTGTACCAACCACTAAATTTAACCTGTTTAATACGATAGTTGATTTAAATAAATTTATTCGCAATTTGACACTCAGAAAGTTCTTTTGGATAAACGGTAAAGATGAGATGGCAATAGAAAATGATCCCATTATTGAGGGTTCTCCCAAGATTTATGATTTGGTTGATTTTAATGAGGCTAAGGATTATTTAACTGCTTATGATCTGGCTGATAATACTCATCTAGATGAGGATTTTGTGAAAATCACACATGGTGGTTATCGTCCCAAATCTGTTTTCTATCCTACTAAGGATAGGGGACCGTTTTTGGAGGCGTTCCACCATAGAATTGAAGAAGATCTGATTAAACTATCGACTGAGAGCCGACAGCCTCGCCCCAACCTCAGTGTAGCTCAATCATCAGCCTTGATGAATCTTAAACAAAGAGATGATATTATAATCAAGCAAGCTGATAAGGGGGGCAGTGTGGTTGTGTTGGACAGATCTATGTACATACAGGAAGCCATGAGGCAATTGAGTGACTCTGAGGTTTATCAGGTCCTCACATGTAATCCAACTAAGGAGTTTGGCAGACGCTTGGCAGACCTCATTGACGATGGACTCGAGATGGGGATATTTGATCAGGGTACAGCTGATTATCTCTATACATCCGAGCCTATCATTCCTATTTTCCATCACCTCCCCAAGGTACACAAGTCCCTTGGGGAGGTTAAAGGGAGACCCATTGTAGCAGGGATTGGATCTCTTTTCGAGAATATGTCGAATTGGGTTGAATCACTACTACAACCCTTGGTGTATAATTTGCCCTCATACTTGAGGGATACAAAACATCTCCTAAATAGCATTGAACAGATACAATGGGATGAAAAGAATATTTGGCTGACAATTGATGTAGTCAGCCTATATTCTGCTATTCCACATTCGCATGGCTTAGCTGCCATTTCATACATGCTAGACAGATTCAGTAACTATGGTGAAGATCTTAAGACTTTTTTGCTTAAAACCCTAGATTTCTTGCTTTCTCACAATTTCTTTTTGTTTAACGGAACTTTCTATCTCCAAAGACGTGGCACAGCCATGGGGGCTAAATTTGCCCCGGCCTACGCCAACCTTTTTATGGGTTGGTGGGAGCTGTGCCACGTCTTTGGAGATGGCAATCCATTCCTTAAGAGCATTAAGATGTATAAAAGATACATCGATGACCTCCTGTTCGTTTGGACGGGAGGTCATCAAAATATTGAGGCTTTCATACTATATTTGAATCAGAATGAGGTTAATCTTCAATTTACTTATGAGTGTGATCAACATACAATACCATATTTAGATATTCTCCTTATTGGGGATGTTGAAGACCACAGAGTGAAGACAACCTTGTATCGGAAGCCCACAGCTACCAACGCAGTGTTGCATGGCCGGAGCAATCACCCAAAATACACAGGTTTTGGGGTTGCGAAAGGTCAGTTCATCCGTGTAAAACGTAATTGCACGGATGAATCAGATTTTGAAAATGAAAGCTTAATTCTAATGGATAATTTTCTTGAGAGAGGGTATAAGAGAAAGGTGCTTGAGAGAGCTCTTTTGGAAGTACGTCGCATAGACAGGAGACAACTACTGGGGGACCATGGGAATAGTAAAAGAGATACTGGGTTCAGTTCTTTGAAACCCACTTTTACTACCGCGTACAGTGCTCAGTTTGATGATATATGCAGCATTGTTGGTAAACATCTCCCGATACTTACAGCTGAAGACAGCCTTAAAGATTATGTATCTAAAGGTTGTAATTTTGTACCTAAGAGAGGATGTTCTCTAGGTAACATGTTGTCTCCCAGCTTGTTACGTAAGTCCCCCACTAGGGTCAGCAGCTGGCTAGAGGTTAAAGGACATTACAAATGCCACTTTAGCAGCTGCATAGCGTGTGGTTTCACACGAATTACGAAAAACTTTCAATCATATGTAACACAGAAGGTGTTTGATCTTGGATCCTACACAAACTGCCGCTCTATTTTTGTAATATATCTGGTTGAGTGCACCCAATGTAAGAAACAGTATGTGGGATGCACCTCCAGAGAGGGCAGAAACAGGATCAGGGAACACCTGAACAACATAGAGAACGGTGTTGAGTGTTCAGATCTAGCTAGACACTTTATCTATGTTCATGATAAAGTAGTCTCATCTTTTAAATGGCAAGTGATTGACCAGATCAAAGCTCCACTACGTGGAGGGGATAGAATGACGAAGTTACTGTTCAAAGAAGCCTTTTGGATCTTCAAATTACAGACTAGAAGACCAAAGGGCTTCAATATTGAAGGTGATGTTATTAATTTTTGGAACCGGCAGTATTAAAACAGACTATAATTAGTGGGTAGCTTACAAGTTGCCCATCTTATTACTCCATATTTTTATATATAAGAGACAACTCTCGAAATAGTATCAACATTATACCAATACTCACTAGTAAGATCCATATATATATTGTAAGTAATTTGAGTCTGACTATGATAGTAGAATGGATAGATAAATTAATAATAAAGCAAATCTATTTGTATACAAGGTTAGGCATACACACTTTAAAAACTGTTTGGATCTTATTGTGATTGTTATGTTTATGCTGTCCCCCATTTTTGGAATCATTCTCTTCTTTCTTCTTCTTTTTCTTTTTTCTTTTTCCTCTTCCTTTTTTTTTTTTTTTTTTTTTTTTTCTTTCCTTTAATTTAAGAATCATGATAAAAATATGCTGCTTGAATTTGTCTGTACTAATGACAGCAATTTCATGTAAACACTAGTTTAGGATCACATGATATATGATTATGTTAATGGTTTATATATATTATATTCAAAATGCATTGGTTAGAAACATGATTCAATAGTTATTAATTAAACAAGGTCATTTGTTACAATTCCTAATCACTTAACACCATGACTGTAAGGCAATGTCCTGTCCCTTTAAAACTAGCATATACGGGGTTTCCTATACCTGGGGGCTCAGGTGTATTTAAGTAGCATTTCTATGTGAACTTATCAGTCCATGAATAAGGCAGAGGGCTGCCGAAACGCGTAGGACCCGTTCAGTATACCCCTTATGCAAGGGCATTAAGCTTTTATGCTGTTTTATGTTTTCTCCAATAAAGTCAATTTTGATTTAACGCCTGGAGGTCTCGCTGGTTTTTCTACAATTACGTCTATATACCCTCACACCAGTCTGAAGTGGCAGTGAGGGAGGGTTTGTCAGATGGAGAAATTTCTGATACAGGAAGAATTTCTCAGCAGGCAGAACCTGATGTTGTGACATTTAAATTTAAATTAGAGCATCTCCGCGCATTACTTAAGGAGGCGCTATCTACTCTGGATGATTGTGACAATCTGGTCATCCCAGAAAAATTGTGCAAGATGGACAAGTTCCTAGAGGTTCCGGTGCACCCTGATGCCTTTCCGATACCTAAACGGGTGGCGGACATAGTGAATAAGGAGTGGGAGAAGCCAGGCATACCTTTTGTCCCTCCTCCTATATTTAAGAAATTGTTCCCTATGGTCGACCCCAGGAAGGACTTATGGCAAACAGTCCCTAAGGTCGAGGGGGCGGTTTCTACACTAGCCAAGCGCACGACCATTCCCATTGAGGACAATTGTGCTTTCAAAGATCCTATGGATAAAAAATTGGAGGGTTTGCTTAAAAAGATTTTTGTACAGCAAGGATACCTCCTTCAACCTATTTCGTGCATTATTCCTGTCACTACAGCGGCGTGGTTCTGGTTCGAGGACCTGGAAAAGTCGCTCAGTAGGGAGACTCCGTATGAGGAAGTCATGGACAGAATTCACGCACTTAAGTTAGCTAATTCCTTTATTTTAGACGCCGCTTTACAGTTAGCGAGGTTAGCGGTGAAAAATTCAGGGTTTGCAATTGTGGCGCGCAGAGCGCTCTGGCTAAAGTCTTGGTCGGCGGATGTATCTTCCAAGACAAAATTGCTTAATATCCTTTTCAAAGGTAAAACCCTTTTTGGGCCAGAATTGAAAGAGATTATTTCAGACATCACTGGGGAAAAGGGCCATGCCCTCCCACAAGATAGACCTTTCAAGGCTAAGAATAAGTCCAATTTTCGTTCCTTTCGCAATTTCAGGAACGGACCGGCTTCCAACTCTGCAGCCTCTAGACAAGAGGGTAAAGCTTCCCAGACTAAACCAGCTTGGAAACCAATGCAAGGCTGGAACAAGGGTAAACAGGCCAAGAAGCCTGCTGCTGCTACCAAAACAGCATGATGTTCAGGATCCCTGGGCACTAGAAATAGTCTCTCAGGGTTATCTTCTAGAATTCAAGGAACTACCCCCAAGGGGAAGGTTCCACATGTCTCACTTATCTTCAAACCAAATAAAGAGACAGGCATTCTTACATTGTGTAGAAGACCTGTTAAAGATGGGAGTGATACACCCAGTTCCAACTGTGGAACAAGGTCAGGGGTTTTACTCAAATCTGTTTGTAGTTCCCAAAAAAGAGGGAACTTTCAGACCAATTCTGGATTTAAAAATTCTAAACAAATTTCTCAGAGTTCCATCGTTCAAAATGGAAACCATTCGAACAATTTTACCTACAATCCAGAAGGGTCAATTTATGACTACCGTGGATTTAAAGGATGCGTATATACATATTCCTATCCACAAAGATCATCATCAGTTCCTAAGGTTCGCCTTTCTGGACAAACATTATCAGTTCATGGCTCTTCCATTCGGGCTAGCCACTGCTCCAAGAATTTTCACAAAGGTTCTCGGGTTCCTTCTAGCGGTTCTAAGACCAAGGGGTATTGCAGTGGCACCTTATCTGGATGACATTCTAATCCAAGCGTTGTCTCTTTCCAAAGCAAAGGCTCATACAGACATTGTTCTAGCCTTTCTCAGATCTCACGGGTGGAAGGTGAACGTAGAAAAGAGTTCCCTGTCTCCGTCGACAAGAGTTCCCTTTTTGGGAACAATAATAGATTCTTTAGAAATGAAGATCTTCCTGACAGAAGTCAGAAAGTCAAAGCTTCTAAACGCTTGTCAAGTTCTTCACTCTATTCTGCAGCCTTCCATAGCTCAGTGCATGGAAGTAGTAGGGTTGATGGTTGCAGCAATGGACATAGTTCCTTTTGCTCAAATTCATCTCAGACCATTACAACTGTGCATGCTCAAGCAGTGGAATGGGGACTATACAAACTTGTCTCCTAAGATTCAAGTAGACCAGATGACCAGAGACTCACTCCGTTGGTGGTTGTCCCAGGATCACCTGTCTCAGGGAATGAGTTTCCGCAGACCAGAGTGGGTCATTGTCACGACCGACGCCAGTCTATTAGGCTGGGGCGCGGTCTGGGATTCCCTGAAAGCTCAGGGTTTATGGTCTCGGGAAGAGTCTCTTCTCCCGATCAACATCCTGGAACTGAGAGTGATATTCAATGCTCTCCGGGCTTGGCCTCAACTAGCGAAGGCCGGATTCATAAGATTCCAGTCAGACAACATGACGACTGTAGCTTACATCAACCATCAGGGGGGAACAAAGAGTTTCTTGGCGATGAGAGAAGTATCCAAAATCATCAAATGGGCGGAGGATCACTCCTGCCACCTATCTGCAATCCACATCCCAGGAGTAGACAATTGGGAGGCGGATTGTCTGAGTCGTCAGACTTTCCATCCGGGGGAGTGGAACTCCACCCGGAGGTGTTTGCCCAGTTGACTCAATTATGGGGCATTCCAGACATGGATCTGATGGTTTCTCATCAGAACTTCAAGGTTCCTTGCTACGGGTCCAGATCCAGGGATCCCAAGGCGACTCTAGTGGATGCATTAGTGGCGCCTTGGTCGTTCAACCTGGCTTATGCGTTTCCACCGTTCCCTCTCCTTCCCAGGCTTGTAGCCAGGATCAAACAGGAGAAGGCCTTGGTGATTCTGATAGCTCCTGCGTGGCCGCGCAGGACTTGGTATGCAGACCTGGTGAATATGTCATCGGCTCCACCATGGAAGCTACCTTTGAGGCAGGATCTTCTATTACAAGGTCCATTCGAACATCCAAATCTAGTTTCTCTGCAGCTGACTGCTTGGAAATTGAACGCTTGATTTTATCCAAGCGTGGGTTTTCTGATTCAGTGATAGATACTCGGGTCCAAGCCAGAAAACCTGTGACTAGAAAGATTTACCATAAAATATGGAAGAGATATATCTGTTGGTGTGAATCCAAGGGATTCTCCTGGAGTAAGATTAAAATTCCTAAGATCCTCTCCTTTCTCCAAGAAGGTGTGGATAAGGGATTGTCAGCGAGTTCTCTAAAAGGACAGATTTCTGCTTTATCTGTCTTGTTACACAAATGACTGGCAGCTGTGCCAGATGTACAAGCTTTTGTACAGGCTTTGGTCATAATCAAGCCTGTTTACAGACCATTGACTCCTCCCTGGAGTCTAAATTTAGTTCTTTCAGTTCTTCAAGGGGTTCCGTTTGAACCCTTACATTCCATAGATATCAAGTTACTCTCTTGGAAGGTTCTGTTTTTGGTTGCTATTTCTTCTGCTAGAAGAGTTTCTGAATTATCTGCTTTTCAGTGTGATCCACCCTATGTGGTGTTCCATTCAGATAAGGTTGTTTTGCGTACCAAGCCTGGTTTTCTTCCAAAAGTTGTTTCCAACAAGAATATTAACCAGGAAATAGTTGATCCTTCTTTGTGTCCGAATCCAGTTTCAAAGAAGGAACGTTTGTTACACAATTTAGATGTAGTCCGTGCTTTAAAGTTCTATTTAGAAGCAACAAAGGATTTCAGACAAACTTCTTCTTTGTTTGTCGTTTATTCTGGTAAGAGAAGAGGACAAAAAGCTCCTGCTACCTATCTTTCTTTCTGGCTGAAAAGCATCATCCGATTGGCTTATGAGACTGCCGGACGGCAGCCTCCTGAACGAATAACAGCTCACTCTACTAGGGCTGTGGCTTCCACATGGGCCTTCAAGAATGAGGCTTCTGTTGATCAGATATGTAAGGCAGCGACTTGGTCTTCTCTGCACACTTTTGCCTAATTTTTTCACCTTTAGAGAGCATTAGTTCAAGTGTTTCATATAGATAACATTGAGCTTTTGCACATTAATTTTCCATGGAGACAGCAATGATTGGCTAAAATGCAAGTCTGTCAAAAAAACTGAAATAAGGGGGCAGTCTGCTGAGGCTTAGATACAAGGTAATTACAGAGGTAAAATGTGTATAATTATAACTGTTGGTTATGCAAAACTGGGGAATAGGTAATTAAGGGATTATCTATCTTTAAAAACAACAAAAATTCTGTTGTTGACTGTCCCTTTAAAGCACTCTGGAGAGGGTCCTGAGGATCCTCTTCTTGCCAGAGCCCCGGACACTGTAACAGCAAGCTTAATGCTCTTGGTTCCCAGGTATTTGAGTGAAAAGGGCTCGTATATATATTTATATATATGCAAAAATGATGCAAGACAAATACCTTGAGCGAGGCTATTCGCAACTTAAAATTAAGAGAGCAATGAATTTTGCGAGGAAATCAAAAAGAGATGATCTCTTGTTCAAAAAGGCAAAAAAATCTGAATCATTGATATGTCTTACTACAACGTTTAACTGTCACTGGCATACCATTAGGTCAGTCCTCTAGAAGCACTGGCCAATTTAGCTCAGTGATGCCAGCATAGCTGCAGAGGTAGGGACTTACCCGAGCCTTACAGCAAAAAGAGCAAAAAATATCAAAGATAACCTGGTCGAAAGCCAATTTAAACCTACTAATCAAGAAGACACTTGGCTCAAAAAACATATACCGAATGGCAACTTTCCCTGCGGAAAGTGTGTTACATGTGAATACATGAAAAGAACTAAGGTATTTTCTGGCAACTGCACAAAATCTTTTCGCATTAATCATTTCTTTAACTGTAATACTGAAGGGGTTGTATATCTCTTAGAGTGCTCATACCCTGCATTTTACGTGGGCAAAACTAAAAGGATTTTTAAGGACCGTATCAAAGGGCATCGTGATGATATAAAAGGCGAAATTCAAACAAGCAGTATTGCCAGACACTACCAAATAAAGCACAAGAGCAATCCCAGCTGTATGCGATTCACAGGGATTGATAAAGGGATCCTACATGAAAGAGGGGGAGATAATGATAAATGTCTCCTCCAAAAAGAGTGTAAGTGGATCTTTACTTTAAACACACTCTCCCCAGCAGGACTTAATGAGAAATTGGACATGGCTAGTTTCATCTAAAAACTTCTTGGTTGTGCTTCTAATCAAATATTTCTAAATTGAACATTATGTTGCTTCTTGGCAATATTTGCAACATTTTATTAATTACAATTGGTTCTCCCTGACACCGCGATTGTGATCCACTGTTAAGTTACTCATGTACATTCAACTATCATATTGTATTTTCAATTATCATTTAAGTGTTCTCCTATAAGCTATGCCTATTTCTGTGCTAGTAATAATAACGTTTTTTGGAACTATGCAATTTTGTAACTATGCAGGTAGTATAGTTTTTATTATTTTTAGAGTTCTTTGGTGTATACTATTCTATATGTAAACTGTTTGAGCTATAAACAGTTAATGGGCAGAATGGGAGGAGTTTGCTGCCGTTATATTCCCTCCTAGTAGGGCTGTGATCCATCTGCCCTGAGGAAGCCCCGTCGATTACTAGGCATTGTGGGTGAAACGATCAAGATCGTAGGCATTGGATCGTTCTGTGCATGTGACATACCCGGAAGAGATGATGCAGTTGATCCACGCCAGGCTAATTCGGCGTGAAGAGAACAGTGATGTGTAGCAGCACTTAACAAGAACCAACGGAAAACTCTCAACAATAGAAGCTATCTATTTTACAGCAGATATACCTCTGATTACAGATAAGTGTTTATTAACAAATACGCAACATGGATAGTGACTGAACTGCTGTAGCAATACCGCATTAAGTGTAGGGTCAGCCTGGTCTGACTTTGTTTGCATATCACGCCACCTGTTGAATTGAAAACTGGCTGTTCTGCTGTCATTATCCATTGCATCTGCTTGCTTCTCTGCATTTCATGAATTCACACTGAACTGTACTTGCAATACCACATTAGTGGAGGGCCAGCCCGGTCTGGCTCTGTTTGCATATCACATTATTCTGTCGAATTGAGAACTGCTTACTCTACTGCTAATATCCATTTCATTTGCTCGCTTCTTGCATTTTCATGCATTTATAATTTCGCATGGCATTTTTGCTCTGTGTGAAGGGCCAACTTGGTATGATTATGCTTGCATTATACTCCATCCAGCATGTGTGTTGTTTGTTGTTCCGTTGTATACTAACCCATATATATTTGGTGTTTTTATGTTCCTCAAATGGTTGCTGCACTATATTTGTATGTTAATACAAGCAATTTAGTTCTTTCTTGGTACCGCTCAATACTTAGAACCTAGCTACTTACCTGGCCGGTAATATCCCTTGAACACACTTGGGTACCGTGTACAGCTTGGGTGTAGTATGTGTCAGGTACTATAGAATGATACATATATATATTTCTTGCTAATAGATGTGCACATCTTTCAGGGTAATACATTGTCATATGCCTGTACATCACATGTTAATTGTGATAAGAGTTACACCTGTGTGACTTTTGTTTGGGAATTGAACAGTTAATTGTCTAGTTTTTTTTGTTTGTTTGTTTTCTTATTTTTTGTGCTTAATAAATTGCACTTTTTTCATGATTATATTGGTCAGAGATTTACTACCCATATTGTATGTAATATATTTCCATTTTAGTATTAAAAGAGTGCTTGATTCCCTATCTTTCTCATGGTACATTAATTTACATGTTCCATACCTTTTCTTAAAGTTTCTGTGCATATATATATATATATATATATATATATGTATATATATATATATATATATATATATATATATATATATATATATATATATATATATATATATATATATGTGTGTGTTTAAATGTGCATATATGTTATACTTGTGCAGCCAAGAAATGTTTGGTTCATCCAAAATTTTGGTACCTTTGTTTCCGCAAATATTCATTGGCTGCACTGTTCTGTATTTATTTCTTTTAAAATGAAATGACCACTGAATTTTAGTTAAACATTTACATAAGTTCACCTTTAGCTCAGGGGCGTATTTATGCAGAGGCCAACAAGGCCGGTGCCTAGGCAACAGATTTGAGGGGGCAGCACTGGCACTATGTTGGCAAGGTTGGCACGGTTGTTATTATTTTTTTTTTTAAATATATTTTATTGAAAAACTCAAGCTTTGTGTACAACATGTAAAATTTCACATATATGTTTTCCATTCTTTTCTTTTTTTTCCAATTTCTCAGTATTGTCCTTGGCAGCTTGTGCCATTGTTGAAGATACTGCTAAGTTTCGCAGTTCCATTATAGAGTCTGAGTCCATATAGGCCCTACGGCCAAACAAACATAATCAATGATACATGGTAAAAATACTAGCTTGTAACCAAACAAATATGAAGTCTCATGTAAAAGATGATACCTTATGTAACCTCTAGGTAACATCAATAGAAGGAAAAGGGTCATAGGTTCACCCATGAAAAGATTTTTACAGGTGATTAATTCTACACAGTTTGTGGTCCCTCACTTCCCATGTCTGTTATTGCGTTCTTCGCGTCTTTATGTCTTGTCCCTACTTAGCCAGTAGGTAGGTATGTTGTGTCAGTAGTCACGTCTTTTACCCTGAGGTATAGTGTTTCTACGTGGGCTGATATCAGTGGTCAGTGTTGTGCTGCACCCACTGTTGCAACATTAGGTCATGTATGTCTGCTGTGCCATGCTGTATGTGGTGGTACCTCTCTAACTGCAGCAGGGTGTCCACTTGTTTTTTCCAGTCCTCTATGGATGGTATCATCTTTGTTTTCCAGTGTTTTGGGATAAGCATTTTGGCACTATTCAACATAATCAGGAGTAATGCCCTGCTCTGCTTGGTCTCTAGTTTAGGTAGTGACAGGAATAGGATCGTTTTTGGGCTGTTTTGTAACGGTTTCCCTATTATGTGTGTGATATGGAGGAAGACACCCACCCAGAACATGTCAAGTTTGGGGCAGGACCACCAAATGTGTGCTGGTGTGCCCTCTTCCCCGCAGTCTCTCCAGCACCTCCCCGAAGCTATCTTATAAATGCATTGCAACCTACTAGGTGTGAGGTACCATCTTGATATAAATTTATAGCTTGCCTCTTGTACTCATACAGAAACTGAGGCTTTTTTGGTAATCTGGAATGCGGTGTGCCACTCTGTGTTTTCTATCTCCATTTGTAGTTCTTTTTCCCACGCCCTTACATATGTGGGGAGTGTATTGGCGTCCTCTATAATTAATAATTTATATGTCAATGAGATGGCATGGGCCGTGGGGGTATCTCGGGCACACAAGGTTTCAAAGACCGTTTTCTGTCTTGTAAACGAACCCCTAGAATGGTGCGTTGCGAGGAAGTGGTTGATCTGTGAGTGTGCTAACCAGTTCAAATGCGCCCCTAATACTGTCTCTTGAATGTCTGCTAGTGGTGCGAGTTTGTCCCCTTCTAAGAGGGAGGAGAGCGTCATGTCACTGAAGGAAGACCCTGGATCTACATCCCTTGGTTTGCAGTTCCAAGGCATTTCAGGGTTCTGATACATTGGGGTTAATGGTGCATGGGTGGAGGAAATATTTGTGGAGGTGCGTTGGATTTTATCCCAATGTGCGTAAAAATCTATTAGTAACGGGTATGTGGACGTGGCTTTGGATCTGTGTTTCTCTGAAACCCAGGCCTGAAGGCCTGCATTTCTTGTGCTAAGGATGTCAGAGTCCAGCTGCACCCACTTCTTGTTGGGGTCATTGTGGCACCAGTCTAGTAGTCTCTGTAATATGGTGGCTTGTTTGTAAGTATAAATGTTTGGGACTCCGAGACCCCCTCTGTCTCTGGGGAGATATAGAGTTCTCTTTGCTATCCTTGGCCTAATTTTTCCCCAGATGTAGTGTTTCAATATAATTTGAAGTTTATGTAGGTAATTTGTTGGCAATGGGATTGGGGTGGTCTGGAGTAGGTATAATATCCTTGGGACTACATTCATTTTGACAACGTTAATTCTCCCTACCCAAGAAATTGTCTTCTTTTTCCAACTAGAAAGATCTGACACCAGAGTGTGTTCTAGTGCTCTGTAGTTGGCTTGAAATAGTACCTGTGGGTCTGGTGATAAGTGTATGCCTAAATACCTTATTTTAGTCTGTTGTGTGCGAAGTGGGCAGTCTTGAAGTATCTCTGTTAAAGAATCGGGGTCATATGTCATATTTAGTAGCTCGGATTTAGTCGTGTTAAGATGAAAATTTGATACCCGTCCATAATCCCCAAACATATCCAAGACCCTTGGCATGGAGGTTTCCGTTTTAGTTAATGTGAGTAGGACATCATCTGCGTAGAGCGCGAGCTTGTGTTCGTTCAAGCATATAGAGACCCCTGATATCAATGTGTCCTCTCTTATTTTCTGCGCCAGCACCTCTATAGTTATGGCGAAGAGGATTGGTGAGAGGGGCAGCCTTGTCTCGTGCCATTATGAATGTAAAACTTATCGGATAGTAGTCCGTTTACCTTGACCCGTGATGTTGGGCACCTATATAGTGTGAAGATTTGGGAGATAATGGAGTCGCTGAATTTCATTTTTTGTCAAAAGCTTTCTCTGCGTCTGTCGACACAAAGATTGACGGGATTTTGTGTTGCTGGACATAGCTCATTAGTTGCAGTGCCTTTAAGGTGTTGTCCCTCGCCTCCCTCCCAGGGACAAAACCTACTTGGTCCGGATGGATCAATGTGGGCAGATATTTATTAATTCTATTGGCCAGGATCTTAGCAAAGATTTTAATGTCACAGTTTAAGAGAGAAATGGGGCGAAAGTTTTCTGGTTTATTTGGGCTTTTGCCTGGTTTAGGCAAGACTGTGATGTAGGCCTCTAACATGCTGTCTGGAAAACCCCCCTACTTTAATAATGAGTTAAATAGATATATTAGTGGTGATGACAGGTGGTGTATAAAGGTTTTATAATATTTAATACCCAAACCGTCTGGTCCTGGGCTCTTGCCGTTTGGCATGGATTTAATGGCAGCTGCAATTTCATCTTTTGTGATTGGTACATCTAAAGCCTCAGCGCTTTCCGTGTCAAGAGTGTGTAGAGTCACCCCCTCCAGGTAGCAGTCTATATCTCCTAGGTCACAGTCATTTTGTATGTTATATAGTTTTTCGTAGTACTGTCTGAATGTCTCCGCTATTTTTATGCTATCTCTGTGCATGTCTCCTGTTGTATCTGCTAACTCATGCACATGGGTTGTTAGTTGCTGATGTTTTAGCGCCTTGGCCAGTGAGGACCCTGATTTGTTGTTTACATCAAAGTATTTTTGTTGTAATATTACGGCTTTGT
Organism: Bombina bombina; assembly: GCF_027579735.1. Lineage (NCBI taxonomy): Eukaryota > Metazoa > Chordata > Amphibia > Anura > Bombinatoridae > Bombina > Bombina bombina. The sequence goes on from NC_069501.1 coordinate 917,652,617, forward strand.
GTTGATATTCCCTAATGTAGTGGTTGTTAAGCTCGTGCCTGGCTTTGGTTAAATTTTTTAGGTAGATTGTGGAGGTCGGGTGTTGTTTGTGTTGTGTCTCCCAATATCTTATTTGAGAGAGGGTGGAGTTCACAAACTGTCTGTCATTTTTTATTTTTCTCGCTTTGTGTTTAATGAACTCCCCCCTGATTACACATTTGTGTGCTTCCCATGTCATTGTCGTTGATGTGTCAAGGGGTGTGTTTTCCCTAAAAAAATGTCCTAGTATTTCGTCAATGTCCATCTGGACTAATGGGTCAGCTAGAGCGGTTTCGTCAAGCCTCCACATAAAGGGATGCGGCGGTATGCTTGGCCAGTTGATCAGGCACTTTACTGGTGCGTGATCAGACCATGTTATTGGCAAAATTTCAGCTTTTTCCACCATAGTCAGTCCTATCTGGTCCGTCACTATATAGTCAATTCTAGTGTATGTATGGTGTGGGTGTGAGTAAAATGTGAAGTCTGAGGCGTCTGGGTGTTCTGTTCTCCATATGTCATGTATTTTTAGTAGTTGCAATTGGGAGTTTATGGATTTTATGACTTTCATCGGTGTGCTTGTCCTCCCTGTCGATGTGTCTCGCGAGGGGTCTAGTGGCAGGTTGAAATCACCCGCAATGAACAACACCCCTTTCATATGTTCAAGTAGTAACTGTGTGACCTGTCTAAAAACTAGGTGCTGTCCCTGGTTGGGCAGATAGACATTAACCAGCGTGACATATGTGTTGAAGAGAAGCCCTGTCACTATCAGATATGTTCCTTTGGGGTCTTTGATAACATGTTTCGGTTGGATGAGTACAGTGTTTTTGAGAAATATACCGACTCCCCCTTTCTTAGTTGGCCCTGAGGCCAGGAAGGAGGTCTTATATTGGTTGTTCATGTACTTAGGTTCCCTACCCTTTTTAAAGTGTGTCTCTTGTATAAAGAGTATATCCCCTTTGGTTTTATGTAGTTGGTGGAATGCTATTGATCTTTTTTCAGGGCTGTTAAGGCCCTTGGCGTTTATGGATATTAGTGAGAGGGGTTGTCCCTGTGAGTTTCTTTGGTCTGTCATGCTACTCTTCCCACCAGTCTGAGGTGTGTGGGTCAAATCGATGTGGTAGCTTTTGTCTGTGTATGGGGGGTATCAAGTACCTTTTTGTGATGTGTATCTTTGGTCAGGTCCAAGTCGAGTGTTTAGATGTGTTCACGTCCTGGATGTGAGAATTTGTCTGTTCGTACAAGCAGAGTTGTCACGTCTGTGTAGTTAAGGTGCAGTGAAGGGGGGCTCAGTTGGTGCCACAGGTGAACCTAAAATAAAGTGGTATGAGATTAATTTGCAATATAACAATGAAATAACAGTAGGGCAACAGTATCAATCAACAAACAATAATAACAAGCTGAAATGAAATAACAAGATAGGGCTATATCCCCACCCCTAAGCCCGATAATTCAAACATTAATATAAAATATACGACCTGTAGCCATTTTTGACCATTAAGAGTCCCTTCGCGCCGACGCATGCCCTTTATCGGATTGCTTGCAGGATTCCACTAAGTTTGGGCATGCACTCGGCATGCTGGTTCTTTTTTCAGATTCTGTCCTTGTCTTTCTCTCTGAGGGTGACGAGGGTCTGATGTGTGATCTTGGAGTTGTCACATTCTCTTCATCTGCATGCTCTGGATGTGGGATGTTGATCCGTAGGATTTCGCAGAAGTGTGGTAGGTCCTCCCTGGTTTTGTACACCGCAGTAGTGCCATCCCTTGTAGCGATGATGCTGACTGGAAATCCCCACCTATAGGGTATCTTCTGTGATCTTAGAGTGATGGTGATGTAGCTGAGATCCCTCCTTTTTTGCAGAGTTGCTGGGCTCAAGTCAGCAAAGATCTGAATGCGGTTACCCGCGTGTGTAAAGTCCTGTTTTTGTCTGGCATATTTGAGGATTTCTTCTTTGTCTTTAAAGTGTAGAAGTTTAAGGATGACATCCCTGGGTGGTGCTTTTGGTGGGGGTTTGGCTCTCAGGGCTCAATGGGCTCTCTCTATTGGGACCTCAGGTGCACCACTGTCCCCTTTAAGGGTCTGGAAAAGATCTTGTAGGCAGCCCTCCAGGGCCGCTGGTTGTATAGTTTCAGAGATGCCCCGTATCCGGAGGTTGTTCCTCCTACCTCTATTATCCAGGTCCTCCACTTTCTCCCAAAGATGGTGTATAGTCTCCTCTTGCTCGTATGCCAGACGTGATATGTGTTCAGTATCATTATGTGTTGTATTGTGACTCTCTTCTAGATTTGTTACTCTTTGAGTTACTCTAGTCAGATCACGTTTCAGCTCAGTATACCAGGTTTTGACTTCTGACATGATCTCTTTTACATCATCTTTAGTGCAGAGAGGTTTTAAATCTTCTTTTGTGAGACCAATGGAGTGTGTTGGATGTGACGGTGTTGCTTGCATGTCCTCTGCTGGTGTAAGGGCCTTAGGGGTAGGTGTGGCAGTAGGTGTCTGCGGGTCTATTGGTTTTAAATATTGGTGCAACATTTTTGTATTTGTAGCACCATCAGATTTGCCTTGTTTACGTGCTGGCATACTTTTAAGAATTAATACAGTGGAGTAGGGGGCAGGCCTTGTCAGGTATGTAACAGCCTCAGCTTATGTCTCCCCAGCGTGGGTATATCTGGTTTAGGAATGTATAACAGTATTAATAAAGCCACCAAACTACTGTAAAGCACTTTCTTTGTATTTTCTCAGATATCTACCCCTCCGGTTCTGGGTGTGCTATGTCTCTGGTGTTAGCTATGTATTTACTATTGTGCAGGTAGTAATAGTTTTGTCCTTGTGAGTTCTGTTCACCAGTATGAAAGGGATCCCTCCTAATAACGTTTAGGGTCTGTTATAGCAGCTGGTAATCTATGCAGTCTCTCTTAGTGAGTAGTGCTAAGATGCAGCTTATTTTCGTGTAATTTATAGTGTCTCTGTAGTATACTTGGGCCCCTTTTCTGCTTACTTTCAATGTTCAGCTCCCCTGGCCCTTCTCTTTCTCTTTTTAGGCTGCCGTTGCGTTTATTAGCTAATTATTTGTTTTATTTTGTTATTCCGGATGTCTAATCTCTTGTGCGATTGTATTATGGGCCCTTTAGCTGTTGTTGTGGCGCTTTATTTTTAAGCTGATCTCACCGCGTGTTGTGCGTGGATTCTTTGCACCCCCGGGGACCTGGAACTTACTTGCCGCAGTTGCGTCGGCTCCCTGCTGTGTCCGGTCGGCTAAAGCGTGTCCGTTACTATGCGGGCTTGTTGTTTTGCCCGGGCTTTAGAACGGTTGCCCCCAATCTCCTGCTATCACACCGCCTGTGGCCTGAGTACAGGGAGTCGGCCCGCCAGCTCCCTGCGGCGTTTCTCAGGCTCAGCTGTTCCCCTCTGCAGCTTGTTCGGTCCTCTTGCTTCTGCCGTGTGTAAAGATTCGCTGTAGGGCAGAAAAAGGTCTCTGGCTAATTTTATTTACCGGGCTTAGGTGGTATGGGCCTAGGAGCTATCCTCTCACACAGCCATTTTCCAGAATGGCTAAGCTCCGCCACCAGTTATTATTTTTTTTTTAAAAAAAATCCCCGTTCTGAGGTCATGTGACCCGGCTTTTGCCAACGTCACGTGACGTCACTTTCGCCCGCCTCACAAGCTGCTCGCACTGGAGGGAGCAACACACACGTGCACACACATGACATGATCTTTGAAACCAAGCACGCAGGCATTTGGACTCCCCATGACCCCAGCAGCAGCATATCCAGGCGTAAGTACAGTGAGTGACTGAGTGAGTCAGATCACGTGAGTACACACGACGCAGCAGCAGACAGAGCCGCCTTGGAGGACTAAAGAGTGAGACGAGTGACAGCGCAGGCTGAGTCACCGGACGTAGATGAGAGTCTGAGACTGAGTGCAGACCAGAAAGGGTTTGCAGACACAGACAGACGGTGACAAGTAGACACTGACTGCCTGCATTTCAAAAATTGAAAGGTAATATTTTTGCAGTGCTTTTGTATGTAGTTTATACAGTACTAGACTAGGTAGTTACTTTTTACTTATAATTGAGCAGCACTGTACTTAGTAGTTACTTCTAATTTTGAAAAAAATTGAGCCTGGGGCGGGCAGTGGGCACTGCCTGGTGACAGTGAGTGTGTGGTGGTCATGGTGAAATTTTAATTTTGACCATCGAAGGGGGGTGGGGGCAGAATCCGGGCACACATCCACTGATGAGGCATCATATCATAAATAATAATACATGGATAAATCAATAATAATATGGGCTGTGTGGGGCCTGGGGCCTGGGGTGGACAGTCAGTTAGTCATAACATAGAGAGTGGAAGGGGAAGTAAAATGATTTTATTTTGTTCTTACTTGCCTGCTTAAATATTATCTCTCTTTTAATAATTGCATAATCGAATATGCAATTCTGTGCTAGTGGCTGCTTCTTTAAAGCCTGCCCTGCTTCATGTAAATATTTCAAGAATTATTACCATTATCATACCATTGCTTGCCTATCCCTGATGATCTGATTCTGATCTGATCCCAATCCCTCATTACTTTTTTCCAAACAGCCGTTAGCCCTGTATGAGTGTATTTATGTATGGAGGATAGGATATGGATGGTACTTTCAGGGATTGGTTGATGTTGATGATCTAGAATATGCTCCAGCTCCCAACTTAAATATTATCTATTAATAATTCCCAGGCATTCCTCCTTACTTAGTTCGAAAGAGCCATTTATTGTATGTGCCTAGGGCGGCAGCACAAAACCTAAATACGCCCCTGCTTTAGCTAGAATACTTGTTGTCATATTAAGCAATGTAATTTTTTGTACACTTGATTACTTGTCTAGGGGGCGCTCTCTTCTTGTTTTGTACATTTCAGCAGGAACATCACCCAGGCATTACCCTTATACTGTACATTTGATGGTGAATGTATAGGCTGGGTTGGTAAAGGTTCCAAGTATGTAATATCATATTTTTTAAGGTTTGAAACTGAAACATCCATGTATTTTAAACGATTCTGCACACTCTAATTTTGAATTATAACATAATTCTATCTTTAACATCAAAATAATTTACAGGCACATTAAATTGCATCTTAAAATGGATGTTAATGGGCCCATTATATGCAGTTTACAGCATAGTGCAAGAGTTGTCTTGCTGTTATCTTTGATTCTGCCAGCTTTTATTATTAAATATAGTATAGTATAGAATAGTATAGTATAGTCTAGCAGTCTGTACCTTAATTTGTATCTTACACCATACTGAACAGATAAAAGTATATTAGAACTTAAACTCTTTTTGTGCATATCCTCATTGTTACTTGCATCTATCTCTCCACAAATTATGCTATTACTGTAATATACTGTACAGGGAGTGCAGAATTATTAGGCAAATGAGTATTTTGACCACATCATCCTCTTTATGCATGTTGTCTTACTCCAAGCTGTATAGGCTCGAAAGCCTACTACCAATTAAGCATATTAGGTGATGTGCATCTCTGTAATGAGAAGGGGTGTGGTCTAATGACATCAACACCCTATATCAGGTGTGCATAATTATTAGGTAACTTCCTTTCCTTTGGCAAAATGGGTCAAAAGAAGGACTTGACAGGCTCAGAAAAGTCAAAAATAGTGAGATATCTTGCAGAGGGATGCAACACTCTTAAAATTGCAAAGCTTCTGAAGCGTGATCATCGAACAATCAAGCGTTTCATTCAAAATAGTCAACAGGGTCGCAAGAAGCGTGTGGAAAAACCAAGGCGCAAAATAACTGCCCATGAACTGAGAAAAGTCAAGCGTGCAGCTGCCAAGATGCCACTTGCCACCAGTTTGGCCATATTTCAGAGCTGCAACATCACTGGAGTGCCCAAAAGCACAAGGTGTGCAATACTCAGAGACATGGCCAAGGTAAGAAAGGCTGAAAGACGACCACCACTGAACAAGACACACAAGCTGAAACGTCAAGACTGGGCCAAGAAATATCTCAAGACTGATTTTTCTAAGGTTTTATGGACTGATGAAATGAGAGTAAGTCTTGATGGGCCAGATCGATGGGCCCGTGGCTGGATTGGTAAAGGGCAGAGAGCTCCAGTCCGACTCAGACGCCAGCAAGGTGGAGGTGGAGTACTGGTTTGGGCTGGTATCATCAAAGATGAGCTTGTGGGGCCTTTTCGGGTTGAGGATGGAGTCAAGCTCAACTCCCAGTCCTACTGCCAGTTTCTGGAAGACACCTTCTTCAAGCAGTGGTACAGGAAGAAGTCTGCATCCTTCAAGAAAAACATGATTTTCATGCAGGACAATGCTCCATCACAAGCGTCCAAGTACTCCACAGCGTGGCTGGCAAGAAAGGGTATAAAAGAAGAAAATCTAATGACATGGCCTCCTTGTTCACCTGATCTGAACCCCATTGAGAACCTGTGGTCCATCATCAAATGTGAGATTTACAAGGAGGGAAAACAGTACACCTCTCTGAACAGTGTCTGGGAGGCTGTGGTTGCTGCTGCACGCAATGTTGATGGTGAACAGATCAAAACACTGACAGAATCCATGGATGGCAGGCTTTTGAGTGTCCTTGCAAAGAAAGGTGGCTATATTGGTCACTGATTTGTTTTTGTTTTGTTTTTGAAAGTCAGAAATGTATATTTATGAATGTTGAGATGTTATATTGGTTTCACTGGTAAAAATAAATAATTGAAATGGGTATATATTTGTTTTTTGTTAAGTTGCCTAATAATTATGCACAGTAATAGTCACCTGCACACACAGATATCCCCCTAAAATAGATATAACTAAAAACAAACTAAAAACTACTTCCAAAACTATTCAGCTTTGATATTAATGAGTTTTTTGGGTTCATTGAGAACATGGTTGTTGTTCAATAATAAAATTAATCCTCAAAAATACAACTTGCCTAATAATTCTGCACTCCCTGTATATTTAACCCAGCTACTTTCCATTGTTCCCAATAATCTAGTATTTTGGTTCTTTATAAAATATAATAAAAATGATCATTTTATATTTGAGGATGCTTCTAACAGAATCATGGTATTATATATTTACGTGGTGCTGAGTACAGTTACTGAGCTCAATGTACTAAGCAGCAGACGCTGCTTTAAACCCATGCGGGACAAGCTTGCTCATGCACGTCTTATTACTGCAGTGTAACATGACCGCTGCTTCTTAACCTCTCCACTAACTCTGAGTCATGCAAGACAGGGGTGGTGTAGCACAAGGCAATATTTGGCAATAGTACATAAAGGCAGTGGACATACAATTTTTGCTTCCCACTCGCTGTGAAGATGATCGGACAACTTCACTTAGTACATGGGGCCCAGTGTTCAAAACAATTTTTCAATTCCAAAAGTTTTAGGAATACAAGTGTACCTACTGATTACTCATCTACACAGGATCGTCCTAAAGGAACAAACAGGATAGTTTTGGAGTTTTTGTCTTGATTGCAAGTTATGTTTGAATTGCCTTTGATAGTAATGGAAAAGGGAAACCAGTTTGGCTAATGCATTTAAAAAGTTTTTTTTAGAAGTGTTTTGAATTGAATTGATTTGAATTTGAAAACCCCACAAAATACTCTTTGAATGAGAATTCTGATGGATTATAGTGGACCCCATAGACTAAAGCAGCAACATACTCATTGATCACAAAGCATTTTAGTGTTAGCAAGAAATCAGATTATTAAATTTTTAGGCTGCCTTTTTTAAGTAGTATGATGAGGTAACAATTGGGGAGGGTTAACGACAAATACGTACATAGCCTTGGGAAATTCACAACAGAAATAAGGTGAGTACAGACAAAGGTGGGAGAAACACTGGACAGGATATAGAGATGGAAGTTAAGAAAAGGTAATTGGGGGACAGATATGGTAGTGGTGAGAATTTGGAAAATGTCAGCTTAAAAGATAGACAAGAAAGAGAGTGTAATATTTGCAGAGAAATATATAACATATATAACAATATAGACAAAGAGACAGTGAGAGATATAAATGGGTGGGAGATTTGTGTAAAAATACACTTGTAAGTATACTACTAGAGAAACTGAGCGATGTATTTAGATAATTAAAGAGATATAGAAAGAGAAATACAGATATATAGAAATCTGTGCTACAGAGATACATTTTGAAAGGGAGAAGATTACTACTTTAATTCTATTGGCTGATTTGAATAGCCAATAGAATAAGAGCTACTGTAATTCTATTGGCTATTCTAATCAGCCAATAGAATTACAGTAGCTCTTATTCTATTGGCTATTCAAATCAGCCAATAGAATTAAAGTAGCTTTCATCCAATTGGCTGATTTGAATTTGAAGGCTCAAATCAGCCAATAGGAATTCAAGGGAAGCCATTTTTAATCGCGTACCTTGAATTTCGATTCAGTGTACGGCGGCGATCATATGAAGAGGATCCTCCATGCTCTATGGCTCCGGTCTTCAGTTCCAGCATCGCCGATCTTCAGTTCCTGCATCGCCGATCTTCAGTTCCTGCATCGCCGGTCTTCAGTTCCAGAGAGGACGGTCTTCAGCTCCGCGGTCATCGGTCTTAAACTCCTCCGCTCCGCGCTGGCTGGTTCCTGGAAGAAGAAGAGGTCGCCGCCTGGAAGAAGACTTCTCTGCCTGGAACAGGACCTTTTCCGCCGGTCTTCAGGACAGGTAAGGAGCACTTGGGGGTTAGACTTAGGTTTTTTTAAGGGGGGGTAGGGTGGGTTTTAGAGTAGGGGTGTGTGGGTGGTGGGTTGTAATGGGGGGGTTGTATTTTTTCACAGGTAAAAGAGCTGATTACTTTGTGGCAATGCCCCACAAAAGGCCCTTTTAAGGGCTGGTAATAGAGCAGATTACTTTTTGTAATTTAGTTTAGGGTAGGGACATTTTTTTTATTTTGGGGGGCTTTGTTATTTTATTAGGGGGCTTAGATTAGGTGCAATTAGCTTAAAATTCTTGTAATCTTTTTTATTTTTTGTAATTTAGTGTTTGTTTGTTTTTGTAATTTAGTTTAGTGTATTTAATTATATTTTAGTTTAGATAATTGTAGTTTATTTAATTAATTTATTGATAGTGTAGGTGTATTTGTAACTTAGGTCAGTATTTATTTTACAGGTAAATTGGTAATTATTTTAACTAGGTAGCTATTAAATAGTTATTAACTATTTAATAGCTATTGAACCTAGTTAAAATAAATACCAAGTTACCTGTAAAATAAATATAAACCCTAAAATAGCTACAATGTAATTATTAATTATATTGTAGCTATCTTAAGGTTTATTTTATAGGTAAGTATTTAGTTTTAAATAGGAATATTTTAGTTAATAAGATTAATATTATTTAGATGTATTACAATAATAATTAAGTTAGGGGTGTTAGGGTTAGATAGGGTTAATATAGTTAATATATATAATAGAATAACTGTTTTAATTATTAACTATTTTAATAATATATATAATAGAATAACTATATTAACTATATTAACCCTAATATAATTAGGGTTAATATAGTTAATATAGGTGGCGGCGGTGTAGGGGGGGTCAGATTAGGGGTTAATATATTTAATATAGGTGGCGGGGAGTGTAGGGGGATTAGATTAGGGGTTAATATATTTTATATAGGTTGCGTTGGTGTAGGGGGTTCAGATTACAGGTAAAAGCGCTGATTACTTTGTGACAATGCTCCACAAAAGGCCCTTTTAAGGGCTGGTAATAGAGCTGGTTACTTTGGGGCAATGCCCCGCAAAAGGCCATTTTAAGGGCTGGTAATAGAGCTGGTTACTTTGGGGCAATGCCACGCAAAAGGCCCTTTTCAGGGCTATTTGTAATTTAGTTTAGGGTAGGGACATTTTAGTATTTTAGGGGGTAAGACATTTATTATAGGTGGCGGTGGTGTAGGGGGATTAAATTAGGGGGTAATGTAGTTAAAGGGACATAATACTCATATGCTAAATCACTTGAAACTGATGCAGTTTAACTGTAAAAAGCTGACAGGAAAATATCACCTGAGCATCTCTATGTAAAAAAGGAAGATATTTTACCTCACAATTTCCTCAGCTCAGCAGAGTAAGTTCTGTGTAAAAAGTTATACTCAGCTGCTCCAAGCTGCAGGTAAACAAATTTTAAAAAATGAAGAAATGAACAGCAGCCAATCAGCATCAGCAGTGCTGAGGTCATGAACTTTTACTGTGATCTCATGAGATTTGACTTAACTCTCATGAGATTTCATAGTAAGCTTCCTTTACCTGATTGGTGAAATAATATGAGAGTGCACGATGCTAGTCCCTTCAGATGTCCCAGGACAAACACACTAAAATGCTGCTTAGAAATCCTTTACAATGGGAGGTGGCTACTGAGGAACTTTTGAGGTAAAATATCTTTCTTTTTTACATAGAGATGTTCAGGTGATATTTTCTAATCAGCTTTTTACAGCTATGATGCATCACTTTCAAGTGTTTAAACATTTGGGTATTATGGCCCTTTAAAATAGGTGGCGGCGGGGTAGGGGGCTCACATTAGGGGGTAATAATTTTAATATAGATGGCGGCAGGGTAGGGGGCTCACATTAGGGGTTAATGATTTTAATGTAGGTGGCGGCGGTGTAGGGGGATCCCCTTTGGCTGGTTAGACATTTAATATAGGTAGCGGCGGTGTAGGGGGATTAGATTAGGGGTTACTGTAGTTAAAATAGGTGGCGGCAGTGCAAGGGGGTCAGATTAGGGGGTAGTACATATAATGTAGGTGGCGGCGGGGTGGGGGGCTCACATTAGGGGGTAATATAGTTAAAATAGGTGGCGGCGGTGTAGGGGGCTCACATTAGAGGGTAATATATTTAATGTAGCTGGCGGCGTGGTCCGGGAGCGGCGGTTTAGGGGTTAATATATTTATTGTTAGGAGTGAGAGGGGGATTGCGGATATAGGGGTATACGTGTCGGGCTAGTTTTGGGAGGCATGTTAGACAGTTACGGGTTATTTAATATTTTAGTAAGTTTCTGTAGGGGGCAGTTTCTAAAGGGCCGTAAGTCACTGGCGACTCAAGAAATTTGTACTTACGCAGATTTCTGGACATCGCTAGTTTGTCAGACTTACGGCACTTTAGCATCTGACGGCGCCGTATATGTGATAGCTCGAGTTGCAAGCTGAAACTACGGGCGGCGCAGGTTTCCACACTTGCGCTGAATCCTGTGCCGTATATCTGATCGCGCCCTTAATGCCTCCTGAAGTAAATATTAGTGCACAATAAAGAAGCACAGAAGCAGCTGGATAGAAAAATACAGTAAAAAAGTGGAGCACTGAGTCCAAATAGTATAAAAAATATCAACATTATTGAAAAACACTTATACAGGGACCAATGTCCCCGGGGTAAAAACTGACTGCATAGGTAAAAAAGAAAGTTAGGCTAACATGTTTTGGCACCCATGCTGTAATCCTAGCCACAAGTTGATATTTTTTATACTCTCTATTTGGACTCGGTGCTCCACTTTTTTACTGAATTTCATACCGCTTGGCCGTGGTGAGAGCACGGGTTATCTTAGGGAGCAAGACTGTACTGAGGAGTGGAAAACAACAAGACCGGTTGCACGGCAGTGCAACACTACCAGGGAGGATGGGAAAGTCTGGTGGAGTCTCCTTTCCAACAAGTCACAAAGCAGGTTCAATGTTATAAGTAGTGATGTCCCGAACTGTTCGCCCTCGAACGGTTCACAGCGAACATAGGTTGTTCGCGTTCACGTTTGTGGGCGAACACATGGCGATCCGTCCCTATGTGTCATCATTGTGGAAACTTTGACCCTTTATGTCACAGCCGCCTGACACATTAGAGCCAATCAACATCAGACACTCCCTCACAGACACTCCCAGCTACTCGGAATCCGCCATTTTAGACTTATAACGACCTTGCTTTTTTAATGAGAGGACGTGTTGTGTTTTTGCTCCTGACATTAATAGGAAAAACATAGCTAGGCTAGTGTATTTACAGTCCAGAAGGACTCCACTCATCTCTGCTGCAAGCACAGCACCCCAAAAAGCCCTTTTTAGGGCTATATTTCGTGCCGTTTTTTTGTTTTTTTTTTCGTTTTTTTTTTTATTAGCATTTGCCTGGCTTTCAGCTGTGTGTTTAAGGCTCACAGCATATGCTGTGACTACTGCCACCACTGATATCTCCCTAACAACATTAGTTTAAATTTAACTAACCCAAAAATATAATTATTTTTCTAGTGCAATTTTTTTTTCATTTTCTATTAGGCCAGTGTCACACAGCATATACTCTGGTTCATTGCTCTGTGCCAGCCAGCAGCCACCAGTGTTAATATACGTTTATAACATTATTTTAAATTAAAAAAAATATATATTTTTTGCTAGTGTAATCTAATTACATTTACTATCATGCCTGTGTCTGTCAGGCTCACTCAGCATTAGTATACCTCTTTTTTTTCAGTCTTTTGGTTAATTGGTCTGTGCCAGGCAGCCACCCAGCACTCATATCTATTTTTCTTTCACCTTAATTTTAATATAAAAAAAAGAAAGTTTAAATTTGTTTGCTAGTGTAATCTAATATAATTTTCTATCCGGCCTGTGTGTTTTGCTGACATAGAGAGCCTACTGTGTTTACTTGCTGCCCTCCCTAGTCTATGAGCCACGACTCATATGTGTTTAACCTTTTTTTAATTTCCCCCCCAAAAAAATAATTTCAATCATTTGTCTAGTGTAATCTAATAGTATTTTCTATCAGGCGTGTGTGTATCAGACATACAGAGCCTACTGTTTTTAATAGCTGCCCTTCCAAGGCTATCAGCCACGACTCATATGTATGTGCTTAACCTTTTTCTTAAAATTTCCAAAAAAAAGTCTTTAAATCATTATGCTAGTGTAATCTAATTGTATTTTCTATCAGGCCTGTGTCTAACTGTCTATCTGACTTACACAGCATACTGTTGTTATAATTGCTGCCCTACGTAGAAGCCAGCCAGTGCGACCACTCAGAGAGTCATATGTGCATTGCACTTATTAACATAATTTTAATATTAAAATCTAAAATTTTCAAATATTTTGCTAGTGTAATGTAACTTAATTTTCTATCAGTCCTGTGTTTTTGTCACTTACACAGCATACTGTGTTAAATTGCTGCCCTACCTACCATCCACGACTCATATCTGCCAGCCTGTCTGCCAGGCCCAAGTAGCCAATTAGTGGCACCAATCACAATTCTTGTAACAGTAATTAAAAAAAACAAAAAAACATAATTTTTTGGACTGCAAATATTCAGTCTCCTAGTGCCATTGAATTTTATTTACCTCCTGCCTGCCACTGCCAGCCTTTTGTGCCAGGCTGTCTAGCCAACTATTTACACCAATCATAATTGTTGTCACACTCAGACAGTATAGTTATTAATTTAAATAAAACATTTTTTTAGTGTTGATCTTAATCCTCAGTTTGCTCGTGCCTTTGAATTGCACTTTTCTACAGCCTTCCAAGCCTGTGTGCCAGGCCTACTTAAAAAATATTTACACCAATCATATTTGTTGTGACAGTATTCTAATAATTAAAAATTAAAATTTTTGGTAATAGTTGCTGTGATTTGAATCCTCAGTTTGCTGGTGCCATTGAATAGCACTTTCCTCCTGCCTTGCAGCCTGCTGTGAGCCAGGCCCACCTAGCCAATTGTTGTCAGCAATCATATTTCTGTTAACAGTATTGCAAAAATTGTCAATCATCACTGTTTAGACTGTCAGTAATCAGTCTCCTAGTGTCCTTGAATTGCATCTACCTCCTGCCTGCCATCCTTTTGTGCCAGGCCGTCTTGCCAACTATTTACACCAATCCTAATTTTTTGTCACAGTATAGTTACTAATTAAAATTAAAAAATCTTGATTGTTGATGATCTTAACCCTCAGTTTGCTCGTGCCTTTAAATTGCACTTTTCTACAGCCTTCCAAGCCTATGTGCCAGGCCTACTTAAAAAATATTTACACCAATCATATTTGTTGTGACAGTATTCTAATAATTAAAAATTAAAATTTTTGGTAATAGTTGCTGTGATTTGAATCCTCAGTTTGCTGGTGCCATTGAATAGCACTTTCCTCCTGCCTTGCAGTCTGGTGTGAGCCAGGCCCACCTAGCCAATTGTTGTCAGCAATCATATTTCTGTTAACAGTATTCCAAAAATTGTCAATCATCACTGCTTAGACTGTCAGTAATCAGTCTCCTAGTGTCCTTGAATTGCATCTCCCTCCTGCCTGCCATCCTTTTGTGCCAGGCCGTCTTGCCAACTATTTACACCAATCCTAATTTTTTGTCACAGTATAGTTACTAATTACAATTAAAAAAATCTATATTGTTGATGATCTTAACCCTCAGTTTGCTCGTGCCTTTGAATTGCACTTTTCTACAGCCTTCCAAGCCTGTGTGCCAGGCCTACTTAAAAAATATTTACACCAATCATATTTGTTGTGACAGTATTCTAATAATTAAAAATTAAAATTTTTGGTAATAGTTGCTGTGATTTGAATCCTCAGTTTGCTGGTGCCATTGAATAGCACTTTCCTCCTGCCTTGCAGCCTGCTGTGAGCCAGGCCCACCTAGCCAATTGTTGTCAGCAATCATATTTTTGTTAACAGTATTGCAAAAATTGTCAATCATCACTGTTTAGACTGTCAGTAATCAGTCTCCTAGTGTCCTTGAATTGCATCTACCTCCTGCCTGCCATCCTTTTGTGCCAGGCCGTCTTGCCAACTATTTACACCAATCCTAATTTTTTGTCACAGTATAGTTACTAATTACAATCAAAAAAATCTTTATTGTTGATGATCTTAACCCTCAGTTTGCTCGTGCCTTTGAATTGCACTTTTCTACAGCCTTCCAAGCCTGTGTGCCAGGCCTACTTAAAAAATATTTACACCAATCATATTTGTTGTGACAGTATTCTAATAATTAAAAATTAAAATTTTTGGTAATAGTTGCTGTGATTTGAATCCTCAGTTTGCTGGTGCCATTGAATAGCACTTTCCTTCTGCCTTGCAGCCTGCTGTGAGCCAGGCCCACCTAGCCAATTGTTGTCAGCAATCATATTTCTGTTAACAGTATTGCGAAAATTGTCAATCATCACTGTTTAGACTGTCAGTAATCAGTCTCCTAGTGTCCTTGAATTGCATCTACCTCCTGCCTGCCATCCTTTTGTGCCAGGCCGTCTTGCCAACTATTTACAACAATCCTAATTTTTTTGTCACAGTATAGTTACTAATTACAATTAAAAAAATGTATATTGTTGATGATCTTAACCCTCAGTTTGCTCGTGCCTTTGAATTGCACTTTTCTACAGCCTTCCAAGCCTGTGTGCCAGGACTACTTAAAAAATATTTACACCAATCATATTTGTTGTGACAGTATTCTAATAATTAAAAAATTAAATTTTTGGTAATAGTTGCTGCGATTTGAATCCTCAGTTTGCTGGTGCCATTGAATAGCACTTTCCTCCTGCCTTGCAGCCTGCTGTGAGCCAGGCCCACCTAGCCAATTTTTGTCAGCAATTATATTTCTGTTAACAGTATTGCAAAAATTGTCAATCTTCACTGTTTAGACTGTCAGTAAACAGTCTCCTAGTGTCCTTGAATTGCATCTACCTCCTGCCTGCCATCCTTTTGTGCCAGGCCATCTTTCCAACTATTTACACCAATCCTATTTTTTTGTCACAGTATAGTTACTAATTACAATTTAAAAAATCTTTATTGTTGATGATCTTAATCCTCAGTTTGCTTGTGCCCTAGAATAGCACTTTTCTACAGCCTTCCAAGCCTGTGTGCCAGGCCTACTTAAAAAATATTTACACCAATCATATTTGTTGTGACAGTATTCTAATAATTAAAAATTAAAATTTTTGTTAATAGTTGCTGTGATTTGAAACCTCAGTTTGCTGGTGCCATTCAATAGCACTTTCCTCCTGCCTTGCAGCCTGCTGTGAGCCAGGCCCACCTAGCAAATTGTTGTCAGCAATCATATTTCTTTTAACAGTATTGCAAAAATTGTCAATCATCACTGTTTTGACTGTCATTAATCAGTCTCCTAGTGTCCTTGAATTGCATCTCCCTCCTGCCTGCCATCCTTTTGTGCCAGGCCGTCTTGCCAACTATTTACACCAATCCTAATTGTTGTCACAGTATAGTTACTAATTAAAATTAAAAAAAAATCTTGATTGTTGATCTTAATCCTCATTTTGCTTGTGCCATTGAATTGCACTTTTCTACTGCCTGCCAGCCTGTGTGCCAGGCCCAACTATCCAATTAGTGCTAGCAATCATATTTCTTTTAACAGTATTGCAAAATTTGTCAATCAACACTGTTTTGACTGTCAATCTGCAGTCTACTAGTGCCCTTGAATTGCATTTTCCTCCTGCCTGCCTGCCTGTGTGCCAGTCCCAACTAGCCAATTAGTGCCACCACTCATATTTATTGTAACAGGATTGGAATTTTTGTTAATCATAACTGTTTTGACTGTGATTCTTCAGTCTCCTAGTGCCATTGAATTGCAGTTTCCTTTCTCCCAGCATGTGTGCCAGACAGGCCCATTTGCCAAATAGTGCCAAACAATCATATTTGTTGCCACAGTACTAGTAATATTTCAAAAAATTAACAATTAGTGATTTTTAAAACATCTGTCTTTTTTGTTGTTGTCAGTCTCACAGCGTATACTGTGCCCACTTTCACAGTGCCACCACTCAATTGGTGTAATAGTATTGTTAGTGTCCATTTAAAAAAAAATGACAGGCAGAGGCAGACTACCCGCAGGTTCCATGGTCGTGGTCGTGGTGCTGAGATTCCTTTAGACCCTACAAATATGCACATTGTTCAGACGCCGGGTGCCAGGGGGGATGCAAAAACTTCTGAGGAGGACCTAGTTGAATGGCTAACACAGGAAACCCAATCTTCTTCAGCTTCCGCTGCTAGTCCTCCTAACCTTGACGCACCATCTAAGTCCAGCTGTGCTTTGGGCAGGTCTCAAGTAACCAGTGCCACTCCGCCGCCTGTCGCCACCACCAACACTAGCACCACAGCCGCTTCACTTGATCTGTCACAGGAGTTATTGACACATCATTTTGAAGAAATAAGTGATGCGCAACCATCATTGACAGAGGATGTAGATAATAGTGATCAGTCTCAGTCAGGCAGCATTACTGACATGGAGGTACAGTGTGATGATGATGATGATGTTGTACCCGCTGCTGCTTCCTTTCTTGATGTTTCAGATACAAGTGAAGCGGTTGATGATGATTTGTCAGTGGATGTCACGTGGGTGCCTGCTAGAAGAGAAGAAGAAGAGGGGGAAAGTTCAGATGGGGAGACAGAGAGGAGGAGGAGGAGGAGACGATTTGGAAGCACGGGGAGGTCGTCTCAAGGAGCTAGTGGCACAGTCAGACAGCATGCATCATCACCAGGGGTCAGCCAGACAGCCCGCTGACGCCCATCAACGCATGCTGTTGCCACCACCAGAATGCCGTCATCGCAGAGCTCATCAGTGTGGCATTTTTTTTGTGTGTCTGCCTCTGACAACAGCAATGCCATTTGCAACCTGTGCCAAAAGAAACTGAGTCGTGGGAAGTCCAACAGCCACCTAGGTACAACTGCTTTGCGAAGGCACATGGTCTCCCATCACAAAGGCCGATGGGAAGAACACATGAGTAGAAGCAGCACACAAAGTGAAAGCCACCCTCCTTCTCCTGCTCCAGCATCTTCAGCCACGTCAACCAGTGCTGTCCTCCTTGACCCCTCTCAACCATCCTCCACTCAGTCTCTCTTACGTAGCAGTTCCTGGTCATCTGCCCACAGTCAGGTGTCTGTCAAGGACATGTTTGAGCGTAAGAAGCCAATTTCTCAAAGTCACCCAATTGCCTAGCGTCTGACAGCTGGCTTGTCTGAACTCTTAGCCAGCCAGCTTTTACCATACAAGCTGGTGGAGTCTGATGCTTTCAAAAAATGTGTATCTATTGGGACACCGCAGTGGAAGGTACCTGGCAGAAATTTCTTTTCACAAAAGGCAATCCAAAACCTGTACTCTGTTGTGAGAAAGGAAGTTATGGCATGTCTGGCACACAGCGTTGGGGCAAGGGTCCATATGACCACGGATAGCTGGTCTGCAAAGCATGGTCAGGGCAGGTATATCACCTACACTGCGCATTGGGTAAACCTGCTGACTTCTGACAAGCATGGAATGCGTGGCTCTGCAGAAGAGTTGGTGACACCGCCACGACTTGCAGGCAGGCCTGCTGCTACCTCCTCTACTCCTCCTACTCCATCCTCTTCCATAACCTCTTCCTCCGCTGAGTCCTCTTCAACTTCTGCGTCTTGCTCCACATCTATGGCACCCCCCCGGCTCCCCAGGTACTATGCTACATCCCAGGTACGGCAGTGTCACGCTGTCTTGGGGTTGACTTGCCTGAAAGCGGAGAGTCACACCGCACCAGCACTCCTGACCGCCCTGAATGCACAGGTGGATCAGTGGCTGACTCCACACCAACTGGAGATTGGCAAGGTTGTTTCTGACAATGGAAGTAATTTGGTGGCAGCATTGAATTTGGGCAAGTTGACACATGTGCCGTGCATGGCACATGTGTGTAATCTGATTGTACAACGATTTGTCCATAAGTACCCAGGCTTACAGGACATCCTGAAGCAGGCCAGGAAGGTGTGTGGCCATTTCAGGCATTCCTACACGGCCATGGCGCACTTGTCTGATATCCAGCATCGAAACAACCTGTCAGTGAGGCGCTTGATTTGCGACAGCCTGACACGGTGGAATTCAACACTCCTAATGTTTGACCGCCTGCTCCAACAAGAAAAAGCTGTTAATGAGTATTTGTATGACCGCGGTGCTAGGACAGCCTCTGGGGAGCTGGGGATATTTTTGCCAAATTACTGGACGCTCATGCGCAATGCCTGTAGGCTCATGCGTCCTTTTGAGGAGGTGACAAACCTTGTCAGTCGCACCGAAGGCACCATCAGCGACATCATACCATTTGTTTTCTTCCTGGAGCGTGCCCTGCGAAGAGTGCTGGATCAGGCAGTAGATGAGCGTGAAGAGGAAGCGGGAGAGTTGTGGTGTCCATCACCCCCGCAAACAGCCGAATCAGCATTGCTTGCTGGACCTGCGGCAACGCAGGAAGAGGATTGTGAGGAAGAGGAGTCAGATGAGGAATGTGGCTTTGGGGAGGATGAGGAGGAGGAAGACCGAGCACAACAGTCATCCCAGGGTGCTCGTTGTTGTCACCTCTCTGGTACCCGTGGTGTTGTACGTGGCTGGGGGGAAGAAGATACCATCAGTGAGATCAGTGAGGAGGAAGAACGCAACATGATTAGCTCAGCATCCAACCTTGTTCAAATGGGTTCTTTCATGCTGTCGTGCCTGTTGAGGGACCCTCGTATAAAAAAGCTGAAGGAGAACGACCTGTACTGGGTGTCCACGCTCCTCGACCCCTGGTATAAGCATAAAGTGCCTGAAATGTTACCAAATTCCCGCAAGTCGGAAAGGATGGAGCATTTTCATAATAAATTAAAAACTATGCTTTACACAGCTTATAAGGGTGATGTCACAGCACCACGGGAATGTAACAGGGGAAGAGATGAAATTAATCCTCCTCCTCCCATGACCATGGCGGCAAGGACCGGGTGCTTTCCTGACGTCTTGTTGATGGAGGACATGCGTACCTTTTTAACTCCCATGCACCATCAGAGCCTTTCGGGATCCAGCCTTAGAGAAAGACTCAACCGACAGGTAGCAGACTACCTAGCTTTAACTGCGGATCTCGACACTCTCAGGAGCGATGGACCCCTTGACTACTGGGTGTGCAGGCTGGACTTGTGGCCTGAGCTATCCCAATTTGCAATGGAACTTCTGGCCTGCCCCGCTTCAAGTGTCCTGTCCGAAAGGACTTTTAGTGCAGCAGGAGGTTTTGTCACTGAGAAGAGAAGTCGCCTAGGTCAAAAAAGCCTTGACTATCTCACTTTTATAAAAATGAATGAGGGCTGGATCACGAAGGGACTGACATTGGGCGATACATTTGAATAAAAAACTACTGATGATGATATGAGCTGGCTTGGGCTACAACTGGTACACAGGCTGGCCTTTTTTTTTGGTTATAAAGACGGAGGACTTGCTTGACTTATCCGCCAACAACTAGTGTTCAAGCCACAAGCTTTTAGGGCACTTTATAAATGTTTTACAAACATCGATTTTTCTGGCCACTGCTACAGCAGTTGCTACAACAATACCCCAAATGTTCAGTCATTTATACATTCCTAATTTTTCTGACCTCTGCTGCATCTCTGTGGGTACAAAACTCAAATAAAAAAAATAAGGCACATAACACTAGTGATTAAACTGTTACAAATTGTACAACTTTACACACCACTCATATCCGGTGGACCATTCAATTGAATGCAAAATGCAACAAATTTGAAAGATTAGGACCGACCAAGCATCTTTATCCGTCTCTTGGTTGATCTAAATTATCTCCGTGTTCCATCTATGCCATACCTGTACTCTATTGTGCAAAAGGGTGGCATATGTTGTGTTTCATGCTGTTGTGCCTGTTGCGGGTCGTGCCCATGATATAAAAAGGCTGAAGGAGAACGACCTGTAGTAATGGGTGCCCCATCCAGTTTTTAGAAAAATGTTCCTGGTTCCTCTCAATTATCTTTGGGTTTCTAAAACGGATGCCATACCTGTACTCGCTTGTACAAAAGGATGGCATATGTGGTGGTGTTTCCTGCAGTTGTTTCTGTTGAGGGTGCTGGACCCTCTTATAAAAAAGCTGAAGGAGAACGACCTGGAGTGGGAGTCCAAGCATGGTTTTTGGTGCTATTTCACTTTTACAAACAATTATCTGTGGGTTTCACAAATCAATGCCGTACCAGTACTCTATTGTTCCAAAGTATGCCATATGTTCTCTTTCCTGCTGGTATTTTGTTTGAGGGTCCTGGACACTCTTATAAAAAGGCCTAAGGTGAAAGAGGTGTACTGGGTGTCCACTCATTTTTATTTTCTATTTCTCATTTGACCAAAATTATCTCTGGTTTTGTAAAATCAATGCCGTACCTGTACTCTATTGTTCAAAAGGATGCCATACGTCCTCTTTCCTGCTGGTGTTTTTTTTTGAGGGTCCAGGACCCTCTTATAAAAAGGCCTAAGGAGAAAGAGGTGTACTGGTTGGCCACTCATTTTTATTTTTCTATTTAACAATTGACCAAAATGATCTCTGGGTTTGTAAAATCAATGCTGTACCTGTACTCTATTGTTCAAAAGGATGCCATACGTCCTCTTTCCTGCTGGTGTTTTTTTAGAGGGTCCAGGACCCTCTTATAAAAAGGCCTAAGGAGAAAGAGGTGTACTGGCTGTCCATCGAATCATTTTTTTTATTCAAATTTCCATTTTAAAAAAAATTTCTATGGGTTTCTAAAATCTATGCCTTTCCTGTACTCTATTGTTCAAAAGTATGCCATATGTCCTCTTTCCTGCTGGTTTTTTGTTTGAGGGTCCTGGACCCTCTTATAAAAAGGCCTTATGGATAAAGAATTGTACTGGGTGTCCATCCAATCATTTTTTTAATTAAAATTCACAGTTGCAACAAATTATCCCCGGGTTTCTAAAATGCCTTTCCTATAATCTTTTTTTCACAAAGGATGCCATATGTCCTCTTTCCTACTGCTGGTTTTGTTGAGTGTCCTGGAGCCTCTGCTAAAAAGGCCTAAGGATAAAGAAGTGTAATGGGTGTCTATTCAATGTTTTTTTAGATTTCCCGGTTGTAACAAATTTTTTTCTGTCTTTCAAAAAACAATGCCTTTCCTGTAATCTATTTTTCAAAAGGATGCCATATGTCCTATTTCATGCTGTTCTTTCTGTTGAGGCTCCGGGACACTCTTATAAAAAGGACTAAGGATAAAGAAGTGTACTGGGTGTCCAATCAATGTTTTTTTTCTATTTCCCGGGTCATATAACTGATCTCTGTGTTTCTAAAATCAATGCCTTTCCTGTAATCTATTATTCAAAAGGATGACATATCTCCTCTTTCATGCTGTTGTTTCGTTTGAGGCTCCGGGACCCTCGTATTAAAAAGGCCTGAGGATAAATAATTGTGTAACGGGTATCTAATGAATTTTTTTTTTTTATTTCACGGGTCATATAAATGATCTCTGGGATTCTAAAATCAATGCCTTCCCTGTAATCTATTATTCAAAAGGATGACAGTACTACCAAAATACAGCCAATGAAGGGCCTTAGGAAGACTGAGCCAAGGTTGGATTGTAGTATTTGGTTAGGCTAATCATGATGGCCATGTAGACCACCACCACTGAGAGTCCTGGAAGTAACAGAGATGATGAGATGAAAGAGCTAAGAATAGTAGAACTTGAAACAACAGAGTTAGCCATGGGTGTTAGTGAAAAACCGCTTGGCTTTTTTTTGGCTTTGGGTGCGGCTATTCATGCAGGCCATATAGAGCTGACAACATTCGGTGTCGTATCAGCTATTAAACTAATAAGAACAGTACTACCAAAATAGAGCCAATGAAGGGCCTTAGGAAGACTGAGCCAAGGTTGGATTGTAGTATTTGGTTAGGCTAATCATGATGGCCATGTAGACCACCACCACCGAGAGTCCTGGAAGTAACAGGGATGATGAGATGAAAGAGCTAAGAATAGTAGAACTTGAAACAACATAGTTAGCCATGGGTGTTAGTGCAAAACCGCTTGGCTTTTTTTTGGCTTTGGGTGCGGCTATTCATGCAGGCCATATAGAGCTGACAACATTTGGTGTCGTATCAGCTATTAAACTAATAAGAACAGTACTACCAAAATACAGCCAATGAAGGGCCTTAGGAAGACTGAGCCAAGGTTGGATTGTAGTATTTGGTTAGGCTAATCATGATGGCCATGTAGACCACCACCACCAAGAGTCCTGAAAGTAACAGGGATGATGAGATGAAAGAACTAAGAATAGTAGAACTTGAAACAACAGAGTTAGCCATGGGTGTTAGTGCAAAACCGCTTGGCTTTTTTTTGGCTTTGGGTGCGGCTATTCATGCAGGCCATATAGAGCTGACAACATTCGGTGTCGTATCAGCTATTAAACTAATAAGAACAGTACTACCAAAATACAGCCAATGAAGGGCCTTAGGAAGACTGAGCCAAGGTTGGATTGTAGTATTTGGTTAGGCTAATCATGATGGCCATGTAGACCACCACCACCGAGAGTCCTGGAAGTAACAGGGATGATGAGATGAAAGAGCTAAGAATAGTAGAACTTGAAACAACAGAGTTAGCCATGGGTGTTAGTGCAAAACCGCTTGGCTTTTTTTTGGCTTTGGGTGCGGCTATTCATGCAGGCCATATAGAGCTGACAACATTCGGTGTCGTATCAGCTATTAAACTAATAAGAACAGTACTACCAAAATACAGCCAATGAAGGGCCTTAGGAAGACTGAGCCAAGGTTGGATTGTAGTATTTGGTTAGGCTAATCATGATGGCCATGTAGACCACCACCACCGAGAGTCCTGGAAGTAACAGGGATGATGAGATGAAAGTGCTAAGAATAGTACTACTTGAAACAACAGAGTTAGCCATGGGTGTTAATCCAAGACCGCTTGGATTTATTTTTGTATTGGGTGCGGCTAATCATGCAGGCCATATAGAGCTGCCACCATTCGGTGTTGTATCAGCTATAAAAATAATAAGAACTGTACTATCAAAATACAGACAATGAAGGGCCTATGAAGACTGAGCAAAGGTTGGATTGTAGTATTTTGTTCGGCTAATCATGATGGCCATGTAGACCGCCCGTAACAGGGATGAAAGTGCTAAGAATAGTACTAATTGAAACAACCGAGTTAGCCATGGGTGTTAGTCTAAGACCACTCGGCTTTTTTTTGGGTTTGGGTGCAGCTAATCATGAAGGCCAGATAGACATGCCACCATTTGGTGTTGTAACAGGTATGAAAATGCAAAGAACAGTACTACTTAACACAACCTACTTACCATGGGTCCCAGAGCATATGTTTGGTTGTTATATTTTGTAAGGGTAATCATGCAGGCCATATAGACCTCCACCGATAGGGTGAGTATGAGTATCAGCTATTAAAATGCGAAGGACATTACTAATTAACACAACATAGTTACCATGGGTCGAAGACCAAGAGCAGATGTCTTATTATTATATTTTGTATGGGTAATCATCCAGGCCGTATAGACCTCACCAAATAGGGGGAGTTACAGAGATTAAAGTGCTAAGAATGGTAGTACTTAAAACACAACCTCGTTAAAATAGGTAGCAGACCACATGTCTTCTTATTATAATTTTTCAGGGTAATCTGGCAGGCCATATAGAACTCCCCACCAATAGGGGGGGGGACAGGGATTAAAGTGCTAAGAAAAGTACTAATTGACACAAGCTAGTTGGGTCCAAGAACGCATGTTTGATTATTTGAATTTATTAGGGTAATTATATATCTAACAAATCTATCTATTTCTCTTCTATCGATTCTATCTAACTATCAATCTATGTATATCTATCTATCCTATCTATCACTATCAATCTATCTTCTGTCCGGGATGTTTTGAGACAGCCACTTTGGGAATGTTAGTTGATTTAGACCCATTATGGCTTAAAAGCAGACTCTGCATAAACTATGTAATTTTCCATGGGAGTTTTGCCAGGGATCCCCCTCCAGCATGCAACAGTCCAGGTGTTAGTACCCTTGAAACAACTTTTCCATCACTATTGTGGCCAGAAAGAGTCCTTGTAGGTTTTAAAGTTCACCTGCCTATTGAATTCAATGGCGGTTCACGCGGTTCGCGCCTTTGCGAACAATACCGGAAGTTCAAGTCCGCGGTTCGCGAACAGAAAATTTTAGGTTCGCAACATCACTAGTTATAAGGAGCCGTAGCAGGAGTATACCAATGGATTCGCTGTTTGTTGCCAGTGAAGAAAGGCTGAAACTGAAGGGACGTGAGTTCAGCTGCAAAGCTGCTTTTTGATACATCTTGATATATACTGATATCTGCTGTTTTCTCAAATTGTTGTCCCACATTAATTCCCTTTTTGTCTACTCACACTGATGTACCGCATTGACTCCTCTCCCTGCTAAATAAATTAAACACTGCCTGCAATATAATTCACTATTTGAACAGTGCATATATGCAAGGGTCAATGAACTTTAAGCTACATACAATTGTTGGGGAAGGCTTGGTCCTGAATGTACCTAACTAATAATGCACTGTACCGGTCTCCTGGTATTCAATTAGTTAGTTACAGAACTGTTCTATCTCTGTTGGATAGAAAAATACCCTATTATGTATAGACTGATTCTTACCTCAACAACACAATGCATTACATTACCCGCCTCCTGGACTCTCTATTTGATTCCTAGTAATTTTCCTTATACCTTAGAGTGGATTTTTATATTGTATTATTTTTATAAACACTGGTTTCTGTTTTTTATTTAAAGGTCTTTTCTGATGTCAATATGTAAGTTTATATAGGGTTTTTCCATTTTTATAGGTAGAATAAGAAAGAAAAAGAGAATGAGAAAGTGAAACATTACTAGAGATAGATATAGACAGAAAGAAAGGAAAATATATACAAATAAAAACAGATAGTGAGGCAGAAGGACAGATATACAGGGATATAGACAGAGATTAGTGTAACATAGGAAGAGAAAGAAAGAAAGAAAGAAAGAAAGAAAGAAAGAAAGAAAGAAAGAAAGAAAGAAAGAAAGGAGAAAGAGTGAGAGGCAAACAAACAATCTTTGGCAACAGCAGTGAGCACTCTCACATTTAAAGGGACAGTCTAGAGCCAATGAATTATTACTTATTGTTACATACCAGACAAGCATCTTGCAACAGGTTCCACATCTATAAGCTTGTAAGATGTACATTACATTTTTAAATAATTGTTTGTTAGCAGCCAAAAATGCCCACCACAGCTTTCTCCTTGCCCAGTTAGCTGTTTTCTTGCATGACAGTGCAGATTTAATATTTTTCAGTTAGCTATTTTAAATTGCACACGCACAAATCAGCATGTGTGAGTAGGAAAACTTATTTAAGAGTAAATCGTGATTGGAGAAACGTAACATACCAAAATATACACACAATAGGTGGGCGGAGCTTGGCTGCCATTTTCAGCTCCTAATAAACGATAAATATTTAAATGTTTCATGCACTTGATGCTATGGGATCAAACGCAATCTATCAGATGAGTCCTTTTTTTTCTGGACGAAAAGGTAATTTTGCAAGTAGACCCGATAACAGTCCATTTTTGAGTGATGTTTCAACTCATTTTTGAGGCCAGTTTTGACCTTTTCAAAGCCTATGGGGCATATGTATCAAGATCTGTCGGACCTGATCCGACAGTGAGGATCAGGTCCGACCGACCTCGCTGAACACGGCGAGCAATACGCTCGCTGTATTGCAACACTGCCCCTTGCAGATTCGTGACCAATGGGCCACCAGCAGGGGCGTGTCAATCAACCCGATCGTACTCGATCGGGTTGATTTCCGGCGATGTCTGTCTTTGTGACCGCTGCTTCATAACTGCTGTTTCTGGCGAGCCTGCAGGCTTAATGTCTGGGGGTTTTTTTTTATTAATTTTTTAGGATTTCAAAAGGCATACATCAGCTTTATCATTTCCATAACTATAGATGACTAAGATATTGTATAAAGATACATAACAATAATTAAAGCTTTTATAAAACAACACAAATAGAAAATGCCCTTATCTGCAGGATAAAAATTAAATTATAAAGTAACTAGGCAATTTAATCAAGCAATTAGGCAGTCAAATAAGTAAGTGGCAATTAAACTATTAAATAACTGAATAATTAAATAATTAAATTATTAATGTACCAGTGTACCAGCCGCTTTAAAAGAATGGTTACCTTGATTTGATTTATAGCACTCCTTATTGAAGTTTAAGAAATCTAAGGAGTAGGAGAACCCACTGGACCCTTTGGCCTAAATTAGGGGAGGGCCTAGAAGTGTTGTCTCGACCTTATCTGTCTTCTTGTACTGCCCGAGGCTACTTCAGTTCAGTATTTAAATATTCTTCCCACAGAAAGCTAATGGAGTGATAATCGTCCTGTTGGTTAGTATGTCCATAATGATATGTTTCTAACTGTAGATTGTGTGTTACTGTTTCTTTCCAAGTTGCGACCGTTGGAAGGTCTGCTTTTTTTCCAGTTTAGCGGTATTAGTTTTTTAGCGGAATTAACCATTAATGTCAGTAATGCTAGTCTGAACTTACATTTAATTTTAGGGAAATGGTTAAACAGGTATGTCCAGATAGTATAGGGTAAGAGGATTTTTAGTATTTGTTTGATTTCTTTTCTAATTGATTACTAGTATTTCTTTGCTATTGGGCATTGCCACCATATATGGAACAGAGAGCCTGTCTATTTGCAGCCTCTCCAGCATATTGCTGGGGTGTTAGGAAAGAGTTGGTGTAGCCTCACAGGGGTGTAATACCATCTGCTCATCAGTTTCATATTCATTTCTAATGTGGATATGGAAGAAGAAGATCTGCTCATATGTAGGAATACAGGGAGTGCAGAATTATTAGGCAAATTAGTATTTTGACCACATCATCCTCTTTATGCATGTTGTCTTACTCCAAGCTGTATAGGCTCGAAAGCCTACTACCAATTAAGCATATTAGGTGATGTGCATCTCTGTAATGAGAAGGGGTGTGGTCTAATGACATCAACACCCTATATCAGGTGTGCATAATTATTAGGCAACTTCCTTTCCTTTGGCAAAATGGGTCAAAAGAAGGACCTGACAGGCTCAGAAAAGTCAAAAATAGTGAGATATCTTGCAGAGGGATGCAGGACTCTTAAAATTGCAAAGCTTCTGAAGCGTGATCATCGAACAATCAAGCGTTTCATTCAAAATAGTCAACAGGGTCGCAAGAAGCGTGTGGAAAAACCAAGGCGCAAAATAACTGCCCATGAACTGAGAAAAGTCAAGCGTGCAGCTGCCAAGATGCCACTTGCCACCAGTTTGGCCATATTTCAGAGCTGCAACATCACTGGAGTGCCCAAAAGCACAAGGTGTGCAATATTCAGAGACATGGCCAAGGTAAGAAAGGCTGAAAGACGACCACCACTGAACAAGACACACAAGCTGAAACGTCAAGACTGGGCCAAGAAATATCTCAAGACTGATTTTTCTAAGGTTTTATGGACTAATGAAATGAGAGTGAGTCTTGATGGGCCAGATGGATGGGCCCGTGGCTGGATTGGTAAAGGGCAGAGAGCTCCAGTCCGACTCAGACGCCAGCAAAGTGGAGGTGGAGTACTGGTTTGGGCTGGTATCATCAAAGATGAGCTTGTGGGGCCTTTTCGGGTTGAGGATGGAGTCAAGCTCAACTCCCAGTCCTACTGCCAGTTTCTGGAAGACACTTTCTTCAAGCAGTGGTACAGGAAGAAGTCTGCATCCTTCAAGAAAAACATGATTTTCATGCAGGACAATGCTCCATCACACACGTCCAAGTACTCCACAGCGTGGCTGGCAAGAAAGGGTATAAAAGAAGAAAATCTAATGACATGGCCTCCTGGTTCACCTGATCTGAACCCCATTGAGAACCTGTGGTCCATCATCAAATGTGAGATTTACAAGGAAGGAAAACAGTACACCTCACTAAACAGTGTCTGGGAGGCTGTGGTTGCTGCTGCACGCAATGTTGATGGTGAACAGATCAAAACACTGACAGAATCCATGGATGGCAGGCTTTTGAGTGTCCTTGCAAAGAAAGGTGGCTATATTGGTCACTGATTTGTTTTTGTTTTGTTTTTGAATGTCAGAAATGTATATTTGTGAATGTTGAGATGTTATATTGGTTTCACTGGTAAAAATAAATAATTTAAATGGGTATATATTTGTTTTTTGTTAAGTTGCCTAATAATTATGCACAGTAATAGTCACCTGCACACACAGATATCCCCCTAAAATAGCTATAACTAAACACAAACTAAAAACTACTTCCAAAACTATTCAGCTTTGATATTAATGAGTTTTTTGGGTTCATTGAGAACATGGTTGTTGTTCAATAATAAAATTAATCCTCAAAAATACAACTTGCCTAATAATTCTGCACTCCCTGTATATCTAGCCATGTTTGTGTGGGTAAGGTATCTTTTACCTCTTCCTCCCATCTGGAGACATAGTAAGGCAAGGTGTTAGAGTAGGATGTTACTATCTGCTTGTATGTAAGAGAGAGAATGCCTCTACTAGGCAATGTTATCATGCACAGGTTTTCAAAAGGAGTGGGAGTACGCATCAAATGCATCTTAAAAGGGTGTGTTGTAAGGAAGTGTATTAACTGTGAATATGTTAAAACCAATTTTGAAATTTATCTCCACAACTGAAGATAATGTATTGCTGAATTTTAACTTTCCCATCTTGACAAAAGTTACAGACAGGTAAAGCCTCTCTAATTCCTACATTATTGATGCTGTGTGGTTTGAGTTGTAGTAGACAGGAAGGGTTCCCTATCATTGGGGTTAAGGGCGAATATATTGTAGATATATGTGTGTGCTTCTTTATAATCTTATCCCACATTTTGTAAGTTTCTCTTGTGATGGTAGGGGTTGTATGTAATAGGGTCCTTCGATTAGGTGGAAGCCAACATTGTCCACTTAGGGTAGGGTGGTATCATTAGTTAAATGGTGTTCTAACTGAACCCATTCTTTGTTGGTAGCATGTTTGCACCAATCCACCACCCTGGTTAAAAAAGTTGCCTGTCTGTAATGCTGTAAATTTGGGGCTCCTAGGCCTCCTAATTCTTTAGGGCAATATAATGTGGCTGTGGCAATATGCGGGCGTTTGTGTGACCATATGAAAGAGTTCAACATTTTTTGAAGGTGAAATGTCATCCGGCCCGGAAGAGGTATCGGTAAAGTCTGTAGAAGGTACAATATTTTGGGTAAGATTATCATTTTAATTGAGTGTAGCCTGGATAGAAATTTGACATTCCAATCTCTAAGTAATGAATTAATATGTATTGAAAGGGCTTTATAATTCAATGTTAACATTTCTTGGGTGATTGGGGATATATAGACTCCTAAATATTTGATCGCTTTCTCTTGACTTCTGAAATTAAACCGTTGATGTATATTATTTATAGTCATGGGTGTTAGATGTATGCTTAATAATTCTGATTTTGCAACGTTTATTTTAAAGTTTGAATAATGCCCATATGTTTGTAGTAGTTGCATTAACGTGGGGATTGATAAATCAGGATTTGTAAGGGTAACTAATATGTCATCCACATAAAGTGTTATTTTATATTCCACTGTGCCTATTTTGTGGTCTGTAATTTCTGCATTATTTCTAACATATGAAGCTAATATT
Source organism: Bombina bombina (assembly GCF_027579735.1). NCBI lineage: Eukaryota > Metazoa > Chordata > Amphibia > Anura > Bombinatoridae > Bombina > Bombina bombina. Next base: position 917,683,016 of record NC_069501.1, read on the forward strand.
TCCATTGATAGAGCAAAAAGCAGTGGTGAGAGTGGGCAGCCCTGCCTGGTCCCATTTGAGATTTGGAATGTGTCTGAGATAGAGTCATTCAGTTTAATTCTAGCTTGTGGTTTGTTATAAAGTGCAAAAATCTTCCCTATCAGGTCATGATCAAAGCCAAATCTAAGTAGGGTTTGTTTTAAAAAGAGCCAGTCTAGCCTATCAAAGGCCTTCTCCGCATCCATTGATATGAATGCGGAAGGAACCTTCTGTTGACGTGCATATTCCATAAGGGTTTATATTTTGAAGGTGTTATCCCTAGTTTCTCGTGTAGGTATGAAACCTGCCTGGTTTATGTGAACTATAGAGGGGAGGAGTTTATTGATTAGGGTCGCAATCATTTTGGCATACAACTTAATGTCTACGCTGAGTAGCTTAGTGTCTGGGTTTTTATAGGGGAAGTGCCCGCATGCAAGCTTAATCCAAATACACTCACAACTGCGCATTTCAAATTGCATATTATTGTACGGGATCATACCTTTGTGAATGTGAGTTTAAAAATGTATTTGAATTGACAATCCAGAAACAGTGCTGCACTGCTTTAACAAGCAAAGAAAAAAAAAAGAAAAAAAAAATACCAAAGATTTAAAAGGACAATGTAACAATAGAGCAATTACATTCCATTATGCCTATCATGCTAACACAAAAATGGCATTCAGATGGACAATCATGTTAGTGCAAGTGTGACTTTGAATCAAACATTAACATGAAGAGATTGCTACACACTATTTGTAGATGTTGAGGTCCTGACATGAATTTTCAAGTGTGCCCATCATGCCAAGATACAAATGGCATTTAGATGGTTAATCAGTGATAAGGATGCATTCAGATTGCATAGATTAATGTCCCACATGTAATTGAGTATTTCGCTTCCACAGTGAGCAAAGGGATTCATTTAAAAGCCCTTTGCAGAAACTTTAAGAGGTGTGAAAAGGGCTATTGTATCTGTCAGTTTCAGGTGACCTCTCGATACTTATCATGCGAAAAGGCATCTTTGGGAGCTTTCTGTTGAAGATTTTATGTTACTATCACTCAAGAAACTCAACGACCAATTAGCGGAATACAAAAAAATATATTTCACAAGCAAATCATTGATAGGGTGAAATTGATCCATATATCTTAATTACATGAAAAATAAATAATGAATACGAATTTGCAAAGTTTTTTTTTTTACTTTACATTAATAAATATTTTATATTAAAATCTCAAAGTGCTAGATTACAAGTGTCAGGCTAATGATAGCTTGCAAGATTACCAGTTTCACTTGACTGCACTACCATTAGCATGCCACATTGATATTGCAATTCATGTATTTAGGGAATTTTTTTATTTAAACCTTACAGTTTACTTCAGGTCTCAAGGTGCGCTAAATATTCTAGCGTAGTTTCTACTTGAGCTCAAGCGCAACCTATAGCTTTCAACTTGTAATACCAGCGCAAATTAGCGCGATATCAATATCCATTAAAGTAAAGGTTGCACTTGAGCGAAGTTGGATGCAATAACTTTCCCAGTCAAATACCTTGAAACATGCAATATTAATTTTTTTTAATGTTGTTTGAATATAAATACTTTAAATTCCAGTGTTCTTCACCTAGTAAAAAAAATCCTTTTTATTTTAAAATAGATATTCTATATGAAGACATTTTGAATTTAAAGTATTCATAACACATTGGTCTAACATGTTGTCGGATTAGTGTGCAAGCGATAACTGTAGTTTTTTTAACAGCAAGACCCAATGAAGATTATAGGGGAAGAAGTTAGCGCAGTCACAATATTCACAGTCCTAACATTAGCTTGCATCAGGCTTTCGCTCTTGTGCGATATTTTTACTTTTAACTTGTAATACGTGCTAAACCAGCTGCGTTAAAATTTTACTTTGAGCACAGTTAGGGGTAGATTTATCATAGTGTGAGCGGACATGATACGATGTAGCGTATCATGTCCACTGCACATTGATAAATGCCGACAGCATACGCTGTCAGCATTTATCATTGCACCAGCAGTTCTTGTGAAGAGGGTGGCACTGGGTACCTCATCTAGAAACCTATCAGCAGGCTATAAACTTACAAAGACTGGTAGAATAGTGCCACAATTAGAAGAACAATGCATGGACACTGTTAGATTGCGAGATACTCCGCAGGGGTAATGTTGGCGCGCTGACTTGGGTTACGCAGCCCCGCCACCCAGCAGTAATAGACCATTACCCACTCCTTCAGGAAGTCTTCTCAATGTAGCACAGGATAGCCCGTGTCGAGTCCTTTATTTCCACCCATAGCTCACCTCTGAAAACCCAGAATGCAAGAATGCATACGCACTTTTCTGTTAACAGACAACACAATAACAAATACTCTGCATCTTGGGAAAATCAAGCCCCAGACCAAACTCGCGGAATGGGATAACCAGACATTCACATCTTGGTTCAGTGTGGCACAACTTGCTCATTTTTACTTCACACACAGAGACAAAGCACACTTCAATAGGCAAAAACCCCTTTTGAAACCCTATGCATATCACAACAGCCCCCAAGACACCTAATCTCACAACTCTACAGAATGCTTCTCACAAAGGGAGACTCAGCCCTACCATCTTATGTACACACTTGGCACAATGAACTTGGGCTAGTCATTGAGGCAAACGATTGGTATAAACTGTTCAAGAAAAATAAGAAAAACTCGGTATCAGCCAGAATTCAGGAAATGCACTACAAATTTCTAAGCCGCTGGAACCTGACCCCTCAGAGGCTTTGAAAAATGTACCCATACATGAGTGGGGATTGCTGGAAGGGCTGCAGCGAAGAGGGCATGCTGCTTCATGTGTGGTGGACCTGTCCCTGCATCCGACCATTCTGGGACGAGGTGTTGAGGGTTATGAGCAGAGTCTTGAAAATCAACATCACACCTAACCCAAGTCACCTGACACATGACACATGCAACTGACATGGGAAGGAAAGGGTACCTAACTTAACAACCTCACATGATAGGCCACTAACATTAAACCCCCAAGGCTCTGACCAGGAGTTCAGCACTCTACACTCCTTTCCCTCATTTCTTCTTTTTTTTCCCCTTCTACCTCTCCCCATCCCCCGACTTCACCTTCCTCCCTTCGTTCTCTCAATGCTAATATTCATCTGTATAAAAAATTTAAAATATTGTATCTCATATTTTGAGGGGTTTAAAAGGAAGCTTGAAACCTGCTCCATATTTGGTGAACTCTACTAGAGCTGCTTGGAGTGAGGGGATTGTGTCAGAGATTGTTAGCAGAATATTATCCGCAAACATCGCGATCTTGTGTTTTGCATTCACCACAGTAATACCTTTGATATCTGGGTTAGCGCGAATTCTGCAAGCTAATATTTCTATTGTGAGGGCAAATAGCAGTGGCGATAGGGCGAAGACCTGTCTCGTCCCATTTTTAATAAAAAATGCATCTGAGAGGGTACTGTTTACTCGGAACTTTGCGTTGGGTGTAGAGTACAAAGAGAATATGATGTTAATGAATTAGGTCCAAATCTAAATTTAAGCAGTGTATGTTGCATGAATGACCATTTCACCCGGTCAAACGCCTTTTCTGCATCTGTTGATACTAAGGACAATGGGATGGTGTTCTTTTTGTCGTATGCAATGAGTTGTATGACTTTTAGAGTGTTGTCTCTGGCCTCCCAGGCAGGGATAAACCCCACTTGGTCTGTTGATATTAATAGGGGCAGAAATGTATTTAATCTATTGGCAAGTATTTTGGCTATTATTTTGACATCCGAATTCAAAAGAGATATGGGACGGTAGCTCTATGGTCTATCAGTGGGCTTGCCTGTTTTTGGTATTACGGCAATGTGTGCTTAGAGCATAGTGCTAGGGAGGATGGGGGACTCTGGTAGTTGGTGGAGAATTGATATTATATGTTGTGTTAGTGTGTCTGTAAAGGTTTTGTAGTATTTGAGACCCAACCCATCCGGTCCTGGGCTCTTACCGGGTGACAAATCAAAGACTTCTTCCCTCGTGAATGTAGATTCTAGGAGTTCAGAGTCTTCCCTGAGGAGTTTAGGTGTTCTAAGTTCCGCTAAATATTGCTGGGTTGCCTTATTATTGCTTAGGTCAGGGCCGAGAGTACCTCTGTCCGCCTGCGCCTGTTTTAGAGGGAGTTGTAATACTCCTTGAATATGTTTGCTATTGATGCTCCATCTGCCTTGGTGTTTCCCTGACTATCGACTAGTGTATGTACATACAGGGAGTGCAGAATTATTAGGCAAGTTGTATTTTTGAGGATTAATTTTATTATTGAACAACAACCATGTTCTCAATGAACCCAAAAAACTCATTAATATCAAAGCTGAATAGTTTTGGAAGTAGTTTTTAGTTTGTTTTTAGTTATAGCTATTTTAGGGGGATAACTGTGTGTGCAGGTGACTATTACTGTGCATAATTATTAGGCAACTTAACAAAAAACAAATATATACCCATTTCAATTATTTATTTTTACCAGTGAAACCAATATAACATCTCAACATTCACAAATATACATTTCTGACATTCAAAAACAAAACAAAAACAAATCAGTGACCAATATAGCCACCTTTCTTTGCAAGGACACTCAAAAGCCTGCCATCCATGGATTCTGTCAGTGTTTTGATCTGTTCACCATCAACATTGCGTGCAGCAGCAACCACAGCCTCCCAGACACTGTTCAGAGAGGTGTACTGTTTTCCCTCCTTGTAAATCTCACATTTGATGATGGACTACAGGTTCTCAATGGGGTTCAGATCAGGTGAACAAGGAGGCCATGTCATTAGATTTTCTTCTTTTATACCCTTTCTTGCCAGCCACGCTGTGGAGTACTTGGACGTGTGTGATGGAGCATTGTCCTGCATGAAAATCATGTTTTTCTTGAAGGATGCAGACTTCTTCCTGTACCACTGCTTGAAGAAGGTGTCTTCCAGAAACTGGCAGTAGGACTGGGAGTTGAGCTTGACTCCATCCTCAACCCGAAAAGGCCCCACAAGCTCATCTTTGATGATACCAGCCCAAACCAGTACTCCACCTCCACCTTGCTGGTGTCTGAGTCGGACTGGAGCTCTCTGCCCTTTACCAATCTAGCCACGGGCCCATCCATCTGGCCCATCAAGACTCACTCTCATTTCATCAGTCCATAAAACCTTAGAAAAATCAGTCTTGAGATATTTCTTGGCCCAGTCTTGACATTTCAGCTTGTGTGTCTTGTTCAGTGGTGGTCGTCTTTCAGCCTTTCTTACCTTGGCCATGTCTCTGAGTATTGCACACCTTGTGCTTTTGGGCACTCCAGTGATGTTGCAGCTCTGAAATATGGCCAAACTGGTGGCAAGTGGCATCTTGGCAGCTGCACGCTTGACTTTTCTCAGTTCATGGGCAGTTATTTTGCGCCTTGGTTTTTCCACACGCTTCTTGCGACCCTGTTGACTATTTTGAATGAAACGCTTGATTGTTCGATGATCACGCTTCAGAAGCTTTGCAATTTTAAGAGTGCTGCATCCCTCTGCAAGATATCTCACTATTTTTGACTTTTCTGAGCCTGTCAAGTCCTTCTTTTGACCCATTTTGCCAAAGGAAAGGAAGTTGCCTAATAATTATGCACACCTGATATAGGGTGTTGATGTCATTAGACCACACCCCTTCTCATTACAGAGATGCACATCACTTAATATGCTTAATTGGTAGTAGGCTTTCGAGCCTATACAGCTTGGAGTAAGACAACATGCATAAAGAGGATGATGTGGTCAAAATACTCGTTTGCCTAATAATTCTGCACACAGTGTACGCTTTGAGTTTTTTCCAGGTTATCGCACAGGCCAGTAATTTCCCCGACTTGCTCCCTGCTCTAAAAAATTGTTGCCTTAAAATCAGGGCCTACCTCTGGTGCTCGTACTGTAGGAAATGCAGAAGGTCAGTCCTGGCCTGGTTTAGTGCTGCCTGTGAAATCTCGTTATTTGGGTTTTGTTTGTGGATTGCCTCTCTTTCTGTCACTTGTGTCAAGAGCTTCTGATAATGATCTTTTTGTTTTTTTTGTGAGTTTGGCTTTGTGCTTTATTAATTCCCCTCTCATAACACATTTATGTGCTTCCCATATGGTGGTTTGTTGTAAAGAGTCCGTTGTGTTTAGGGTAAAGTATTCTGTTAGTGTTTTAGCTATGTCTGATTTGATGATAGGATTGTCAAGTAGGGAGTCATCTAGTTTCCAGATGTAGGGTGTAACAGGTGCATTGGGCCATTTTAGTGAGCAACGTACTGGAGCGTGGTCTGACCACGTGATCGGTCTGATGTCAGAACTGGTAGTTACAGTGAGGCCTGTGGTGTCAGTGAAGAGGTAATCTATCCTAGAGTATTTTCTGTGCGGATGTGAGTAGAATGTGTAGTTTTTAGTGACAGGGTGGAATGTTCTCCAAATGTTGTGTAATGCCAGTTCTCTGAGGTTACTAGCTAAATTCTTTATTACCTTGGCAGGAGTGCTGGAGATGCCATCAGAGGTGTCTATGATAGGGTTTAGAGCAGTGTTGAAGTCTCCTCCTAAGAATGTTATAGCTGATTGCGATTCCATCTGCTTATGGGCTACCTTCTTAAAGAAGACAGATTGGGAATGATTAGGGGCATATAGGTTTATCAATCTGATCGGTCTGCTGCATAACGTTCCTGTTAGAATCAAGAACCTTCCATCTGGGTCTCTTTCTATCTGGGACAATTGAAAGGGTATTCTATTACTAAACAAAATCCCTACTCCATTTTTTTGTTGTTGGCCCTGACGCAAAGTGGGCGATTGGGTAATAGCGGTTGTACCATTTTGGCCCATGAGTCTTTGAGAAGTGAGTCTCCTGTATAAATATGATGTCACCACCCATCCTGGCAAGGACTCTTGTAACTATTGAACGCTTTCCAGGACTGTTAAGGCCCTTAACGTTGATGGTGATTAAGTCCACCAGGAGGTTTTTGAGACTGCTTTGTGATGAAGCCATTGCAACACTATAGAGGGGATTAGGAAAGATGGGAGAAAAAAAAAGGGGGGAAAGAAGGGACTTCAAGGTCAGAAAAGGTGGAGAATGGAGATGGGGAGGGGTGTTAGTGATAGGGAAAGGAGCTTGGGGATAAGATGAGATAGTTTGGAGTATAGTGGGGGTACTGCTTATTTTAAACTTAAATATACAGTTATGAAACAGATACAATACAATATATTTTTAAACTGCAGTAAACTAGTGATGTAATAGCTGGTCAGCTCTCTACAATACCAAAAAATACAATCAAGGGTAGTAAACCTAGTGCTATCATATACTATTATTTGAACATCTGATTTGTTCCTGTAAGTTTGCGCAACTTAAAAACGGGAGCTACTTTATAATTTTAAAAAAAAGTGCCTTTGTGCTTTCCTTTGAAATCTACACCCTACCTAGGTTGCACACTCTTATCTAGTTAGATCACCTTCCTGGGATTATCACACTTTAAGCGTTTGACTACCATAATTATCCCAGCTCGAGGGATCCAGCTCCAAACTATCTATATCTGTGAGTCGTGGCTTAGTAGTTGGCATGTGCGCTCTCCAACTGTTTGGTGTTAGTTGTTTATTCTAGGTGTATTCTAGTAATGAGCGGTGTGCGGGCGGCTAGTGTATGGCAAGCGGACCTGTTATTAAACACTCGTGAGTGTCGTATTTATAATTTGGTCCAAGGGTCATATGTATGGGCATGATACTCTCATTGTTAGTGCCTTTATTCCCATCACAGTGCCTTGTCATTAGGGCCGTCAATCTATTAGTTATATGTGAGGGCCTGTTCTGAGGACAAAAAAACACTGTGAAAATAGTAAAGTAAGTGTATGGGTCAGCTAACTCCTAATGTTGTTTTGCCTATGGGGTCCTGTATCTGTGCTGGTTAGCTGACTTCGTAGATAGAAGTTTGAATAGCAAAAAATGTCAGGTGAGTCTATGTATATCCTAGATTTTTCTGGTTTCTGAGTATTGCTATCTTAAGCATTGTGTGCAAGATACTGGTCTTGCATATGAGAAGATATAGAGGAACACAGGAGTATAGCGCTAATAGCTAAAAGAGAACAAGGCCACTCTAAAACAGTCACCCCAGGACTGTCACGAATAAAACAAAATTAAGGAGAAAAAAGAGGGCGCTAAAAGCTAAGTTCTCACCACACTTAGTCAAATAACAAGGAATGCGAATAAAAATTGAAAATGATTACCTTTACTCACAGTAAATACAATTACAACATTACACATAAAAATTGAATAATAAGATAGAAGGGACGTCTCCCTTATAAAATTGGATTACCACCTTAAAAAATGTAAAAAATGTGGAAAGAGGAATATTTAACGTTAAAATGCTTGAGCGTTTAAAAGATGCAGCAGAATTGTTACAATGTTAATATCGTTGTTGAGTCAGATCTTCACAGTATTTGTAACATAGTTTCTTGTGTTAACTGATCGAAAAAAGTGTTACAGTTCAGCAAATAATGTCAGCGTGGAGTTGGTATAATAGGATTTTTCATCAGAGTTAAGCGATCATGTTAAACACCTTATTATCAGGTTATACTCACACTCTTCCAGATGACTCTAATAACGGCTTGATAGTTTACACTTTAGGAGATTATCAGAAATGAACAGTATCTCCAAAGTGTTAGTAACTTTTCTTGCTTGCTTGAGTCGGCTGAACCAGGTCAGCGTGATTGGAAACTGCTTTCTTTGCTCCAAAATTCCTATGTTTGGATCGGCTGAACCCGGTCAGCGTGATTGGAGACAGCTTGTTTTTTCAGCTTGTTTTTTCAGACCTCTAGGTGTCCAATATTTCAGGATTCCAGGAGGATAATGACAGTCCACAGACCCGCACTTAGCGTGAATCACGCGCGGGCTCCAGAGTAAAACTAGGTACCTAGATTAAAATAGAATCAAGTCTTTTGTTGGGAACAACACAAGTAAGTCTACGCGTTTCACCCGATAGGGCTTTTTCAAGATCTTGAAAAAGCCCTATCGGGTGAAACGCGTAGACTTACTTGTGTTGTTCCCAACAAAAGACTTTATTCTATTTTATTCTATTTTAAATCTAGGTACCTAGTTTTACTCTGGAGCCCGCGCGTGATTCAGGTGGAGATACTGTTCATTTCTGATAATCTCCTAAAGTGTAAACTATCAAGCCGTTATTAGAGTCATCTGGAAGAGTGTGAGTATAACCTGATAATAAGGTGTTTAACATGATCGCTTAACTCTGATGAAAAATCCTATTATACCAACTCCACGCTGACATTATTTGCTGAACTGTAACACTTTTTTCGATCAGTTAACACAAGAAACTATGTTACAAATACTGTGAAGATCTGACTCAACAACGATATTAACATTGTAACAATTCTGCTGCATCTTTTAAACGCTCAAGCATTTTAACGTTAAATATTCCTCTTTCCACATTTTTTACATTTTTTAAGGTGGTAATCCAATTTTATAAGGGAGACGTCCCTTCTATCTTATTATTCAATTTTTATGTGTAATGTTGTAATTGTATTTACTGTGAGTAAAGGTAATCATTTTCAATTTTTATTCGCATTCCTTGTTATTTGACTAAGTGTGGTGAGAACTTAGCTTTTAGCGCCCTCTTTTTTCTCCTTAAATATGAGAAGATATAACATTTAAACTTTTTGAACAACATAAACAATATAACAATGTGTATAGCTGTGCAGTTATTTTTAAAAAAAAATAAAAATCAAGATGCTACCATTTTTTATTTTAACAAAGGAACCTCACACGTTATTTTGAGGGCAACTGGTGAACATTTTTTAATCTGATCTCTGGTTAATGAACTTGAGCGCAAAGTGCTACTGCAAGCTTGCAGTATCATTAACCAACCACTTGTTATTTAAAGGACATGGGCCTGTAATAGGGCACTTTGGCCTATTTATGGGTGCATGTTAAATTAGTGCTCCACTTGTAATCTAGCCCAATATAAGTACATTCAGTACTTTTAAATAATTACAATATAATACAGGTAAAATAATCAGGAACACAACAAAAATAGCTATAGAGAAAGCTTTAAATGTGTATAATAGGCGTTAATAGCACTATGATCAAATTTTGTTATTATATGTTAGGAAAAATATTAAAGTATTTTTGATTACTTAAATCTTTTCTGTTCCATCATGAAAAGTTATACAGGCGTAGTCTACGTCTACTAATATATAATGCTTCACATTATTAATAAAAATAGATGTGCATTAGCTAAATGTGTTCAAAAACTATTCATAATGGGTAATTACATATATATATATGAAAGTAAATTACCTTGTAACTGTCAACCATTAGTTTTGTTCACAAATCATTAGCTATCATCTGTCTTATAGTTTAAGCCTGTGCTGTTCAATATAAAAGCTGCTTCTTGCTAATGTAAAAGCACATTTTTGTCTTTTTAATTGTATTAACATGCTTTATGTAACAGGAATTGGCATGTTTTAGAAAGGTGAGGTGAGGCGCAACACTTAGCAGGATGCTAGAATTATTATACATTTTGCAATTAAATAAAATATGATCCATATTATAGCAAAGCTTTGCTCTGTGTTACATCATGCTTTATTGTAGGAGTTTAGTACCTCAAAATGAAAAATTTGAAGATAACATGAACAGCTAAAAGCTCAAAATAAGTTAAAGTTGAACAAAGAAATGAACAATGGAAATTAAAAAAAACATATATTACAAAATTGAGCATGATTATATTGGCAAAAATGTAATTACCATTAAAGGGTAATTGTATTAAAAAAGTATCATACAGAACTAACAGTAATTATGTGGGTGTTCTTGTTTTTTTTTTTTTTCATTAAAGGGACATTAAACACTTTGAGATGGTAAAATTAGTGATGTTGCGAATAGTTCGCCGGCGAATAGATCCCGGCAAACATAGGCCTAGATTTGGAGTTTGGCGGTAGGTGTGAAAACCAGCGTTAGAGGCTCCTAACGCTGGTTTTAGGCTACCGCCGGTATTTGGAGTCAGTCAAAAAAGGGTCTAACGCTCATTTTTCAGCCGCAACTTTTCCATACCGCAGATCCCCTTACGTCAATTGCGTATCCTATCTTTTCAATGGGATCTTTCTAACTCCGGTATTTAGAGTCGTGGCTGAAGTGAGCGTTAGAAATCTAACGACAAAACTCCAGCCGCAGAAAAAAGTCAGTAGTTAAGAGCTTTCTGGGCTAACGCCGGTTCATAAAGCTCCTAACTACTGTGCTCTAAAGTACACTAACACCCATAAACTACCTATGTACCCCTAAACGGAGGTCCCCCCACATCGCCGCCACTCTATTAAATTTTTTTAACCCCTAATCTGCCGACCGCCACCTACGTTATCCTTATGTACCCCTAATCTGCTGCCCCTAACACCGCCGACCCCTATATTATATTTATTAACCCCTAACCTGCCCCCCTCAACGTCGCCGCCAGCTACCTACACTTATTAACCCCTAATCTGCCGTCCGCACGCCGCCGCCAGCTACATTATAGCTATGTACCCCTAATCTGCTGCCCCTAACACCGCTGACCCCTATATTATATTTATTAACCCCTAACCTGCCCCCCTCAACGTCGCCGCCAGCTACCTACACTTATTAACCCCTAATCTGCCGAGCGGATCTCACCGCTACTATAATAAAGTTATTAACCCCTAATCCGCCTCACTCCCGCCTCAATAACCCTATAATAAATAGTATTAACCCCTAATCTGCCCTCCCTAACATCGCCGACACCTAACTTCAATTATTAACCCCTAATCTGCCGACCGAATCTCGCCGCTATTCTAATAAATGGATTAACCCCTAAAGCTAAGTCTAACCCTAACACTAACACCCCCCTAAGTTAAATATAATTTAAATCAAATGAAATAAATTAACTCTTATTAAATAAATTATTCCTATTTAAAGCTAAATACTTACCTGTAAAATAAATCCTAATATAGCTAGAATATAAATTATAATTATATTATAGCTATTTTAGGATTAATATTTATTTTACAGGTAACTTTGCATTTATTTTAACCAGGTACAATAGCTATTAAATAGTTAAGAACTATTTAATAGCTAAAATAGTTAAAATAATTACAAAATTACCTGTAAAATAAATACTAACCTAAGTTACAATTAAACCTAACACTACACTATCAATAAATTAATTAAATACAATACCTACAATTACCTACAATTAAACCTAACACTACACTATCAATAAATTAATTAAATACAATACCTACAAATAACTACAATTAAATAAACTAACTAAAGTACAAAAAATAAAAAAGAACTGTTACAAAAAATAAAAAAAATATTTACAAACATAAGAAAAATATTACAACAATTTTAAACTAATTACACCTACTCTAAGCCCCCTAATAAAATAACAAAGCCCCCCAAAATAAAAAATGCCCTACCCTATTCTAAATTACTAAAGTTCAAAGCTCTTTTACCTTACCAGCCCTGAACAGGGCCCTTTGCGGGGCATGCCCCAAAGAATTCAGCTCTTTTGCCTGTAAAAAAAAACATATAATACCCCTCCCCCAACATTACAACCCACCACCCACATACCCCTAATCTAACCCAAACCCCCCTTAAATAAACCTAACACTAAGCCCCTGAAGATCTTCCTACCTTGTCTTCACCATGCCAGGTATGACCGTCCGTTCCAGGCTCCGATATCTTCATCTAAGCCCAAGCGGGGGCTAGACATCCATCATCCGACGGCTGAAGAAGTCCAGAAGAGGCTCCAAAGTCTTCATCCTATCCGGGAAGAAGAGTAGATCCGGACCGGCAACCATCTTCTTCCAAGCGGCATCTTCTATCTTCATCCGATGAGGACCGGCTCCATCTTGAAGACCTCCACCGCGGACCCATCTTCTTCCGACGACGACGACTTCCCGACGAATGACTGTTCCTTTAAGGGACATCATCCAAGATGGCGTCCCTCGAATTCCGATTGGCTGATAGGATTCTATCAGCCAATCGGAATTAAGGTAGGAAAAATTCTGATTGGCTGATGGAATCAGCCAATCAGAATCAAGTTCAATCCGATTGGCTGATCCGATCAGCCAATCAGATTGAGCTTGCATTCTATTGGCTGATCGGAACAGCCAATAGAATGCGAGCTCAATCTGATTGGCTGATTGAATCAGCCAATCGGATTGAACTTGATTCTGATTGGCTGATTCCATCAGCCAATCAGAATATTCCTACCTTAATTCCGATTGGCTGATAGAATCCTATCAGCCAATCGGAATTCGAGGGATGCCATCTTGGATGATGTCATTTAAAGGAACCTTCATTCGGCGAGTAGGCGTCGGGAGAAGAGGATGTTCCTCGTCGGATGGAATATGATGGCTCCCGAAGAAAGAAGATTGAAGATGCCGTTAATAGAAGACTTCATCCGGATCATGGACCTCTTCAGCTCCCGCTTGGATGAAGACTTCAGCCGGATCATGGACCTCTTCAGCCCCCCCGCTTGGGCTTGGATCATTTTTTTATTTTGGGGGGCTTTGTTATTTTATTAGGGGGCTTAGAGTAGGTGTAATTAGTTTAAAATTGTTGTAATATTTTTCTAATGTTTGTAAATATTTTTTTATTTTTTGTAACTTAGTTCTTTTTTATTTTTTGTACTTTAGTTAGTTTATTTAATTGTAGTTATTTGTAGGAATTGTATTTAATTTATTTATTAATAGTGTAGTGTTAGGTTTAATTGTAGATAATTATAGGTATTTTATTTAATTTATTTATTGATAGTGTAGTGTTAGGTTTAATTGTAACTTAGGTTAGGATTTATTTTACAGGTAAATTTGTAATTATTTTAACTATTTTAGCTATTAAATAGTACTTAACTATTTAATAGCTATTGTACCTGGTTAAAATAAATACAAAGTTACCTGTAAAATAAATATTAATCCTAAAATAGCTATAATATAATTATAATTTATATTGTAGCTATATTAGGATTTATTTTACAGGTAAGTATTTAGCTTTAAATAGGAATAATTTATTTAATAAGAGTTAATTAATTTCGTTAGATTAAAATTATATTTAATTTAGGGGGGTGTTAGTGTTAGGGTTAGACTTAGCTTTAGGGGTTAATACATTTATTAGAGTAGCGGTGAGGTACGATCGGCAGATTAGGGGTTAATACTTGAAGTTAGGTGTCGGCGATGTTAGGGAGGGCAGATTAGGGGTTAATACTATTTATTATAGGGTTAGTGAGGCGGATTAGGGGTTAATAACTTTATTATAGTAGCAGTGTGGTCCGCTTGGCAGATTAGGGGTTAATAAGTGTAGGCAGGTGGAGGTGACGTTGTGGGGGGCAGATTAGGGGTTAATAAATATAATATAGGGGTCGGCGGTGTTAGGGGCAGCAGATTAGGGGTACATAGGGATAATGTAAGTAGCGGCGGTTTACGGAGCGGCAGATTAGGGGTTAATAATAAAAAGCAGGGGTCAGCGGGGGCGGCAGATTAGGGGTTAATAAGTGTAAGGTTAGGGGTGTTTAGACTCGGGGTACATGTTAGAGTGTTAGGTGCAGACATAGGAAGTGTTTCCCCATAGGAAACAATGGGGCTGCGTTAGGAGCTGAACGCGGCTTTTTTGCAGGTGTTAGGTTTTTTTTCAGCTCAAACAGCCCCATTGTTTCCTATGGGGGAATCATGCACGAGCACATTTTTGAGGCTGGCCGCGTCCGTAAGCAACTCTGGTATCGAGAGTTGCAGTGGTGTTAAATATGCTCTACGCTCCTTTTTTGGAGCCTAACGCAGCCATTCTGTGGACTCTCAATACCAGAGTTTTTTTAAAGGTTCGGCCAGAAAAAAGCCAGCGTTAGCTACGCGGGTCGTTACCGACAAAACTCTAAATCTAGCAGACTGCTTGTTCGCGTTCGCTGCGGCGGGCGAACATATGCGATGTTCGATCCGCCCCCTATTCATCATCATTGAGTAAACTTTGACCCTGTATCTCACAGTCTTCAGACACATTTCAGCCAATCAGCAGCAGACACTCCCTCCCAGACCCTCCCAGCTCCTGTGCAGCAGCCATTTTAGATTCATTCTGATCCTGCATTCTTAGTGAGAAGAGGGATAGTGTAGCTGCTGCTGATTTTAGTGGGAAATTGATAGCTAGGCTAGTGTATTCAGTGTCCACTACAGTCCTGAAGGACTCATCTGATCTCTGCTGTAAGGACAGCACCCAAAAAAGCCCTTTTTAGGGATAGAACATCTTTTTTTTTTTTTGCCTGTGTAATTTTGCCTGTGAAACATCAGTCTGCTAGTGTAATCTAATTGCAGTTGCCTGTCTGCAGTGCCACCACTCATATCTGTTGTAACAGTAGTGTAAATTTTTTAAAAAAAAACTTTTTTGACTGTGAAACATCAGTCTGCTAGTGTAATGTAATATCAGTTGCCTGCCTGCCAGTGTGTGTGCCAGGCCCACTTGCTAAGTGCCACCACTCCTATCTGTTGTAACAGTAGTGTAAATTTTTTTTACAAAAACTTTTTTGACTGTGAAACATCAGTCTGCTAGTGTAATCTAATTGCAGTTGCCTGCCTGCCTGCCTGCCAGCGTGTGTGCAAGGCCCACTTGCCCAGTGCCACCACTCATATCTGTTGTAACAGTAGTGTAAATACTTAAAAAAAAAAACTTTTTTCACTGTGAAACATCAGTCTGCTAGTGTAATCTAACTGCAGTTGCCTGCCTGCCAGTGTGTGTGCCAGGCCCACTTGCCAACTAGTGCCACCACCACTCATATCTGTTGTAACAGTATTGTAAATTTCTTAACATCAGTCTGCTAGTGTAATCTAATTGCAGTTGCCTGTCTGCAGTGCCACCACTCATATCTGTTGTAACAGTAGTGTAAATTTTTTTTAAAAAAACTTTTTTGACTGTGAAACATCAGTCTGCTAGTGTAATGTAATATCAGTTGCCTGCCTGCCAGTGTGTGTGCCAGGCCCACTTGCTAAGTGCCACCACTCCTATCTGTTGTAACAGTAGTGTAAATGTTTTTTACAAAAACTTTTTTGACTGTGAAACATCAGTCTGCTAGTGTAATCTAATTGCAGTTGCCTGCCAGCGTGTGTGCAAGGCCCACTTGCCCAGTGCCACCACTCATATCTGTTGTAACAGTAGTGTAAATACTTTAAAAAAAAAACTTTTTTCACTGTGAAACATCAGTCTGCTAGTGTAATCTAATTGCAGTTGCCTGCCTGCCAGCGTGTGTGCCAGGCCCACTTGCCAACTAGTGCCACCACCACTCATATCTGTTGTAACAGTATTGTAAATTTCTTAATAAAAAACTTTTTTCACTGTGAAACATCAGTCTGCTAGTGTAATCTAATTGCAGTTGCCTGCTTGCCAGCGTGTGTGCCAGGCCCACTTGCCAACAAGTGCCACCACTCATATCTGTTGTAACAGTAGTGTAATTTTTTTTAAAAAAAAACTTTTTTGACTGTGAAACATCAGTCTGTTAGTGTAATCTAATTGCAGTGGCCTGCCTGCCAGCGTGTGTGCCAGGCCCACTTGCCAACTAGTGCCACCACTCATATCTGTTGTAACAGTAGTGTAAATATTTAAAAAAAAAACTTTTTGACTGTGAAACATCAGTCTGCTAGTGTAATCTAATTGCAGTTGCCTGCCTGCCAACGTGTGTGCCAGGCCCACTTGCCAACTAGTGCCACCACTAATATCCGTTGTAACAGTGTGTAAATTTTGTAAAAAAAAAAACTTTTTTGACTGTGAAACATCAGTTTGCTAGTGTAATCTAATAGCAGTTGCCCGCCTGCCTGCCAGCGTGTGTGCCAGGCCCACTTGCCAACTAGTGCCACCACTCATATCTGTTGTAACAGTAGTGTAAATTTTAAAAAAAAACTTTTTTGACTGTGAAACATCAGTCTGCTAGTGTAATCTAATTGCAGTTGCCTGCCTGCCAACGTGTGTGCCAGGCCCACTTGCCAACTAGTGCCACCACTCATATCTGTTGTAACAGTGTGTAAATTTTGTAAAAAAAAAAACTTTTTTGACTGTGAAACATCAGTTTGCTAGTGTAATCTAATAGCAGTTGCCTGCCTGCCTGCCAGCGTGTGTGCCAGGCCCACTTGCCAACTAGTACCACCACTCATATCTGTTGTAACAGTAGTGTAAATTAAAAAAAAAACTTTTTTGACTGTGAAACATCAGTCTGCTAGTGTAATCTAATTGCAGTTGCCTGCCTGCCAGCGTGTGTGCCAGGCCCACTTGCCAACAAGTGCCACCACTCATATCTGTTGTAACAGTTGTGGAAATGTTTTTTAAAAAACTTTTTTGACTGTGAAATATTAGTCTGCTAGTGTAATCTAATTGCAGTTGCCTGCCTGCCAGCGTGTGTGCCAGGCCCACTTGCCAACTAGTGCCACCACTCATATCTGTTGTAAAAGTATTGTAAAGTTTTTTTAAAAAACTTTTTTGACTGTGAAACATCAGTCTGCTAGTGTAATCTAATTGCAGTTGCCTGCCTGCCAGCATGTGTGCCAGGCCCACTTGCCAACTAGTGCCACCACTCATATCTGTTGTAACAGTAGTGTAAATTTTTTAAAAAAAAACTTTTTTGACTGTGAAACATCAGTCGGCTAGTGTAATCTAATTGCAGTTGCCTGCCTGCCAGCGTGTGTGCCAGGCCACTTGCTAAGTGCCACCACTCATACACATCAGTTGGAAGAAATGAGTGATGCGCAACCATCAATGACAGAGGATATAGATAACAGTGATATGTCTCAGGCAGCATTACAGACATGGACGTACGGTGTGATGATGATGATGTTGTACCCACTGCTGCTTCCTTTGTTGATTTGTCAGATACAAGTAAAGTGGTTGATGATGACGATGCGTCCATGGATGTCACGTGGGTGCCCGCTAGAAGAGAAGAACAGGGAGAAAGTGCAGATGGGGAGACAGAGAGGAGGAGGAGGAGACGAGTTGGAAGCAGGGGGAGGTCGTCGCAAGGAGCTAGTGGCACAGTCAGACAGCATGCATCGGCACCCGGGGTCAGCCAGACAGCACGCCAATCAACGCATGCTGTTGCCACCACTGAATGCCGTCATCGCAGAGCTCAGCAGTGTGGCATTTTTTTGTGTGTCTGCCTCTAAGAACAGCGATGCCATTTGCAACCTGTGCCAAAAGAAACTGAGTAATGGGAAGTGCAACACCCACAGTCAGGTGTCTGTCAAGGACATGTTTGAGCGTAAGAAGCCAATATCACCAAGTCACCCCCTTGCCAGCTGGCTTGTCTGAACTCTTAGCCCGCCAGCTTTTACCATACAAGCATGTGGAGTCTGAGGCGTTCAAAAAATTTGTAGCTATTGGGACACCACAGTGGAAGGTACCCGGCTGAAATTTCTTTCCACAAAAGGCAATCCCCAACCTGTACTCGATTGTGCAAAAGGAAGTAATGGCATGTCTGGGACACAGTGTTGGGGCAAGGGCCCATATGACCACTGATAGATGGTCTGCAAAGCATAGTCAGGGCAGGTATATCACCTACACTGCGCATTGGGTAAACCTGCTGACGGCTGCCAAGCATGGAATGCGTGGCTCTGTAGAGGACCACCACGACTTGTAGGCAGGCCTGCTGCCAAGTCCTCTACTCCTCCTACTCCATCCTCTTCCATAACCTCCTCTGCTGAGTCCTCTTCTGCTGCTGCATCTTGCTCCACATCAATGGCACCCCCCAGCTCCACAGGTACTATTCCACATCCTGGATATGGCAGTGTCACGCCGTCTTGGGGTTGACTTGCCTGAAAACAGAGAGTCACAACAGACCAGAACTCCTGTCCACCCTGAACGCACAGGTGAATCAGTGGCTGACTCTGACACCAACTGGAGATCAGCAAAGTGGTTTCTGACAATGGAAGTAATTTGGTGGTGGCATTGAAATTGGGCAAGTTGACACATGTGCCGTGCATGGCACATGTGTGTAATCTGATCGTACAATGCTTTGTGCATAAGTACCCAGGCTTACAGGACGTCCTGAAGCAGGCCAGGAAGGTGTGTGGCCATTTGAGGCGTTCCTACATGGCCATGGCGCACTTTTCCGATATCCAGCGGCGAAACAACATGCCAGTGAGGCGTTTGATTTGCGACAGCCTGACACATTGAAATTCATCACTCCTAATGTTCGACCGCCTGCTCCAACAAGAAAAAGCCATTAACGAGTATTTGTATGACCGGAGTGCTAGGACAGCCTCTGCAGAGCTGGGAATTTTTTTGCCACGTTACTGGGCGCTCATGCGCAATGCCTGTAGGCTCATGCGTCCTTTTGAGGAGGTGACAAACCTAGTTAGTCGCACCGAAGGCACCATCAGTGACATCATACAATTTGTTTTCTTCCTGGAGCGTGCCCTGCGAAGAGTGCTGGATCAAGCCGTAGATGAGCGTGAAGAGGAAGAGGAAGAGTTGTGGTCACCATCCCCACCAGAAACTGCCTTATCAGCATTGCTTGCTGGACCAGCGGCAACGCTGGAAGAGGGTTGTGAGGAAGAGGAGTCAGAGGAGGAATGTGGATTTGAGGAGGAGGAGGAGGAGGAAGACCAAGCACAACAGGCATCCCAGGGTGCTCATTGTCACCTATCTGGTACCCATGGTGTTGTACTTGGCTGGGGGAAAGAAGATACCTTCAGTGACATCACTGAGGACGAGGAACGGGACATGACTAGCTCGGCATCCAACCTTGTGCAAATGGGGTCTTTCATGCTGTTGTGCCGGTTGAGGGACCCTCGTATAAAAAAGCTGAAGGAGGATGACCTGTACTGGGTGTCCACGCTACTAGACCCCCCAGTATAAGCATAAAGTGCCCGAAATGTTACCGAATTACAACAAGTCGGAAAGGATGCAGCATTTCCAAAATAAATTAAAAAGTATGCTTTACACAGCGTTTAATGGTGATGTCACAGCACAAAGTGAATCTAACAGGGGAAGAGCTGAAAGTAATCCTCCGACTCCCACAACCACTCCGGCAAGGACAGGACGCTTTACAGACGTCTTGTTGATGGAGGACATGCGGAGCTTTTTAACTCCTATGCATAGCCACAGCCATTTGGGGTCCAGCTTCAGAGAACGACTCGACTGACAGGTAGCAGACAACCTAGCCTTAACTGCAGATCTCGACACTCTGAGGAGCGATGAACCCCTTGACTACTGGGTGTGCAGGCTTGACTTTTGGCCTGAGCTATCCGAATTTGCCATAGAACTTCTGGCCTGCCCCGCTTCAAGTGTCCTGTCAGAAAGGACCTTCAGTGCAGCAGGAGGTATTGTCATTGAGAAGAGAAGTCGCCTAGGTCAAAAAAGTCTAGATTACCTCACCTTTATTAAGATGAATGAGGGATGGATCCCGAAGGGACTGACATTGGGCGATACATTTCAGTAAAAAGGCCTGATGACATGAGCTGCCTTGGGTTAAAAATGGTTCACAAGCTGCTGTATTTTATCTTCAAATGCCGGATGACTTGCGTGACTTATCCACCACCAACTAGGGTTCAAGCCGCAATGTTTTAGGGCACTTTCTGCCTGGGAAACAAAAATCAATTTTTCTGGCTGCTGCTACAGCAGCAGCTGCAACAATACCTAATTTTCAGGCATGTGTACATGCCAAAATTTTCTGGCCTCTGGTGCTGCACTGTGGCTTCAAAAACAAAAACAAAAAAAGACACTTAACAGGATTAAACTGATAGGAATAATATTACTTAACACACCACTCCTATCTGGTGGCACATTAGATTGCACGCGCAGTGCCCCAAATTTGAAGTAGGAGGACTGACCAAGCATCTTTTTCCATCTCCCGGTTCCTAAAATCCATGCCATATACACATCCCCTGATAGGGGACACCAAAGTGGAAGGTAACCGGCCGAAATTTCTTTTCACAAAAGGCAATCCCCAACCTGTACTCGATTGTGCAAAAGGAAGTAACCTTACCATGGGTCACAGACCGCACGTCTTGTAATTCTCTGTCTGCGAAATTATATATCTATCAAATCTATCTATTTATCTATCAAATCTATCTAACTATCAATTGTATCTATCAAATGTATATTGCATCTATGGATCTATGTAATCTATGTATCTATCTATCAAATCTATCTATCTCGTGGCCAGACGGTTTTGTAACAGCCACTTGTGTTTCGGCCAAATTTCCGTCGGCCAAATGTACGTCGGCTAAAAGTCCGGCCATGATTGCACGCGCAGTGCCTAAAATTTGAAGTAGGAGGACCGACCAAGCATCTTTTTCCATCTCCCGGTTCCTAAAATCCATGCCATATACACATCCCCTGATAGGGGACACCGCAGTGGAAGGTACCCGGCCAAAATTTCTTTGCACAAAAGGCAATCCCCAACCTGTATTCGATTATGCCAAGGGAAGTAACCTTACCATGTGTCCCAGACCGCACGTCTTGTAATTCTCTGGGAAATTATATATTTATCAAATCTATCTATTTATCTATCAAATCTATCTAACTATCAATCGTATCTATCAAATGTATATTGCATCTATTGATCTATGTAATCTATGTATCTATCTATCAAATCTATCTATCTCTTGGCCGGACGGTTTTGTGACAGCCACTTGTGTTTCGGCCAAATGTCCGTTGGACAAATGTCTGTCGGCTAAAAGTCCGGCCACGATTGCACGCGCAGTGCCCCAAATTTGAAGTAGGAGGACCGACCAAGCATCTTTTTCCATCTCCCGAATCCTAAAATCCATGCCATATACACCTCCCCTGGTGCCGCAACTGCCTTTGGGAACCTTACCATGGGTCCCAGACCGCACGTCTTGTAATTCTCTGTCTGGGAAATTATATATCTATCAAATCTATCTATTTATCTATCAAATCTATCTAACTATCAATCGTATCTATCAAATGTATATTGCATCTATTGATCTATGTAATCTATGTATCTATCAATCAAATCTATCTATCTCGTGGCCGGACTGTTTTGTAACAGCCACTGGTGTTTCGGCCAAATGTCTGTTGGACAAATGTCCATCGGCTAAAAGTCTGGCCATTATTGCACACACAGTGCCCAAAATTTTAAATAGGAGGACCGACCAAGCATCTTTTTCCATGTCCCGGTTCCTAAAATCCATGCAATATATACCTCCCCCGATAGGGGGAGTAACAGGTATTAAACTGATCAGAATAGTACTACTTAAAACACCACTCATATCTGGTGCCACAGTAGATTGCAGGCGCAGTGCCCCAAATTTGAAGTTGGAGGACTGACCAAGCATCTTTTTCCATCTCCCGGTTCCTAAAATCCATGCCATATACACCTCCCCCGATAGGGGGAGTAACAGGTATTAAACTGTTCAGAATAGTACTACTTAACACACCACTCATATCTGGTGCCACAGTAGATTGCACGCGCAGTGCCCCAAATTTGAAGTAGGAGGACCGATCAAGCATCTTTTTCCATCTCCCGGTTTCTAAAATCCATGCCATATACATCTCCCCTGGCGCCACAACTGCCTCTGGGAACCTAACCATGGGTCCCAGACTGCACATCTTGTAATTCTCTGTCTGGGAAATGATATATCTATCAAATCTATCTATTTATCTATCAAATCTATCTAACTATCGACCGACCAAGCATCTTTTTCCATCTCCTGGTTCCTAAAATCCATGCCATATACACGTCCCCTGGCCCAGCAACTGCCTCTGGGAACCTTACCATGGGTCCCAAGCAGCACATCTTGTAATTCTCCGTCTGGGAAATTATATATCTATCAAACCTATCTATTTATCTATCAAATCTATTTAACTATCAATCGTATCTATCAAATGTATATTGCATCTATTGATCTATGTAATCTATGTATCTATCTATCTATCCATCTATCTATCAAATCTATCTATCTCGTGGCTGGACTGTTTTGTGACAACCACTTGTATTTCGGCCAAATCTCAGTTGGCTAAAAGTCCGGCCACGATTGCACGTGCAGTATACACCTCCCCTGGCACTGCAACTGCCTCTGGGAACCTTAACATGGGTCTCAGACCGCATGTCTTGTAATTCTCTGTCTGGGAAATTATATATTTATCAAATCTATCTATTTATCTATCAAATCTATCTAACTATCAATCGTATCTATCAAATGTATATTGCATCTATTGATCTATGTAATCTATGTATTTATCTATCAAATCTATCTATCTTGTGGCCGGACTGTTTTGTGACAGTCACTTGTGTTTTGGCCAAATGTCCGTCGGACAAATGTCCATAGGCCTAATGGCCATCAGCTAAAAGTCCGGCCATGATTGCACGCGCAGTGCCCCAAATTTGAAGTAGGAGGACCGACCAAGCATCTTTTTCCATCTCCCGGTTCCTAAAATCCATGCCATATACACCTCCCCCAATAGGGGGAGTAACTGGTATTAAACTGATCAGAATAGTACTACTTAACACACCACTCATATCTGGTGCCACAGTAGATTGCACGCGCACTGCCCCAAATTTGAAGTAGGAGGACCGACCAAGCATCTTTTTCCATCTCCCGGTTCCTAAATTCCATGCCATATACACCTCCCCCGATAGGGGGAGTAACAGGTATTGAACTGATCAGAATAGTACTACTTAACACACCACTCATATCTGGTGCCACAGTAGATTGCACGCGCAGTGCCCCAAATTTGAAGTAGGAAGACCGACCAAGCATCTTTTTCCATCTCCCGGTTCCTAAAATCCATGCCATATACACGTCCCCTGGCATCGCAACTGCCTCTGGGAACCTTACCATGGGTCACAGACCACACGTCTTGTAATTCTCTGTCTGGGAAATTATATATCTATCAAATCTATCTATTTATCTATCAAATCTATCTAACTATCAATCGTATCTATCAAATGCATATTGCATCTATTGATCTATGTAATCTAAGTATCTATCTATCAAATCTATCTATCTCGTGGTTGTGCAAATGGACTGTTTGCGGTTGTTTGCGGTGCGTTACACGGGGAGTTTGGTCTGTCACTGTGAAGCGGGCGTAACCCTTACACTACCTGATTGATACAACATCATACCTGATGTTTTAAAGCATGTTATTCCAAACAATTTAGGAATGTTAGGTGAGTTATGCCCTTTATGGCTTAAAACCAGACTCTGCATCAACTATGTAATTTTCTGTGGGAGTTTTGCCATGGATCCCCCTCCGGCATGCCACAGTCCAGGTGTTAGTCCCCTTGAAACAACTTTTCCATCACTATTGTTGCCAGAAAGAGTCCCTGTTGGTTTTAAAGTTCGCCTGCCTATTGAAGTCAATGGCGGTTCGCCCGGTTCGCCGGTTCGAACAGTTTTGGAAGTTTGAGTCTGCCGTTCGCGGACCGAAATTTTTAGGTTCGCGACATCACTATATAAAATGATAAATTGTATATATATCTCTGCAATATACAGTACTTTCATTATTTATTTTGTCCCCTTTTCCTGTAATTCCAATCTGAAAATGTGAGATTTTTAGTTCCTGTTAGAAATGAAAGTGCAGACACTGTTATATTCAACACAGCCATTGAGGCCCACTTATCAAGCCGTCAACCGCAAATACGCTGAAATTCAGCAGCGTATTTGTGGCGAGCCTGATTCTCCTTAGTTATCAAAGCTTACAGACCGTCAAAAGTAGAATTTTGTGACATAACATACGATCCGCCGGTCTCAGTCTCGACACAGAACGATGCTTACATCACTACAGATGTTCCGAATGCACTATCTGACTACTTTTACTAGTTAACAAATATCTACCAGGTACGCGCGGCACTATTCCGGCCCAGCGTACCTGCTTTTCAATCCGCCGCCCTGGAGGCGGCGGATGCCATAGGAATCAATGGGAGTCTGAAAGCAGCAAAGCTCATGTTCGCTGCTGTCTGAAATCCCATTGATTCCTATGGGAGAATAAAAGCTACATTTACACCTAACACCCTAACATGTACCCCGAGTCTAAACACCCCTAATCTGCCGTCCCCTACACCAACGCCACCTACATTATACTTATTAACCCCTAATCTGCCGTCCCCAATGTCGCTAAATTAACCCCTAAACCTAAGTCTAACCCTAACACCCCCTAATTCAAATATAATTTAAATAAATCTATATAAAATTACTATCATTAACTAAATAATTCCTATTTAAAACTAAATACTTACCTATAAAATAAACCCTAAGCTAGCTACAATATAACTAATAGTTACATTGTAGCTAGCTTAGGTTTTATTTTTATTTTACAGCTAAGTTTGTATTTATTTTAACTAGGTAGAATAGTTACTAAATAGTTATTAACTATTTAATAACTACCTAGCTAAAATAAATACAAAAGTTCCTGTGAAATAAAACCTAACCTAAGTTACAATAACACCTAACACTACACTACAATTAAATAAATTTACTAAATCAAATACAATTAAATAAATTAAATTAAATTAGCTAAATTACAAAAAACCCCACTAAATTACAGAAAATAAAAAAACAAATTACAGATCTTTAAATTAATTACACCTAATCTAATAGCCCTATCAAAATAAAAAAGCCCCCCTAAAATAAAAATAAAAACCTTAGCCTACAATAAACTACCAATAGCAATTAAAAGGGCCTTTTGTGGGGCATTGCCCAAAAGTAATCAGCTCTTTTACCTGTAAAAAAAAAAAATACAAACAACCCCCCCAACAGTAAAACCCACCACCCACACAATCAACCCCCCAAATAAATTACTAACTAAAAAAACCTAAGCTCCCCATTGCCCTGAAAAGGGCATTTGGATATGTATTGCCCTTTAAAGGGCATTTAGCTCTATTGCAGCCCCAAACCCTAACCTAAAAATAAAACCCACCCAATGCACACTTAAACAATCCTAGCACTAACCCCCTGAAGATTCACTTACCGGGAGAAGTCTTCATCCAAGCGGCAAGATGTCCTCAACAAATCCTGCAGAAGTGGTCCTCCAGACGGACAGAAGTGGTTCTCCAGATGGGCAGAAGTCTTCATCCAGACGGCATCTTCTATCTTCATCCTTCCGCAAAGAGCGGCTCCATCTTCAAGACATCCGGTGCAGAGCATCCTCTTCCAACGACGTCTTCTTGCTGAATGAATATCACTTTAAGTGACTTCATCCAAGATGGCGTCCCTTAGATTCCGATTGGCTGAAAGAATTCTATCAGCCAATCGGAATTAAGGTAAAAAAATATTATTGGCTGATGCAATCAGCCAATAGGATTGAACTTCAATAGAATTGTAGAATTGAGCTTGCATTCTATTGGCTGATTTTAACAGTTAATAGAATGCAAGCTCAATCCTATGGGTTGATTGGATCAGCCAATAGGATTTTTCCTACCTTAATTCCGATTGGATTCTATCAGCCAATCGGAATTGAAGGGACGCCATCTTGGATGACGTTACTTAAAGGAACCTTTATTCTTCAATCGCTGTCAGATGGAAGACGGATGTCTTCAAGATGGACCCGCTCTGCTCCGGATGGAAGAAGATAGAAGATTTCGCCTGGATGAAGACTTCTGCCGGTCTGGATGTCCTCTTCTGGCCGGATCAGATGAAGACTTCTGCCCCTTTGGACGTCCACTTGTGCCCGGCTGGGTGAAGATGGCTCAAGGTAGGGTGATCTTCAAGGGGTTAGTGTAAGTTTTTTTTTAAGGGGGATTGGGTGGGTTTTAGAGCAGGGTTGGGTGTGTGGTTAGGTTTTAATGTTGGGGGTATTGTATTTATTTATTTTTTTTACAGGTAAAAGAGCTGATTACTTTGGGCAATGCCCCACAAAAGGCCCTTTAAGGGCTATTTGCAATTTAGTGTAGGGTAGGGAATATTTTTTTTTTTGGGGGGGGGGGGTTATTTTATTAGGGGGATTAGATTAGGTGTAATTAGTTAAAAAAAATTGTAATTCTTTAGTTTATTTAATTTAATTGTAGTTAATTGTAAGTAATTTATTTAATTAATTTAATGATCGTGTAGTGTTAGGTGTAATTGTAATATAGGTTAGGATTTATTTTACAGGTAAATTTGTCTTTCTTTTAACTAGGTAGTTATTAAATAGTTAATAACTATTTAATAACTATTGTACCTAGTTAAAATACAAAGTTGCCTGTAAAATAAATATAAATCCTAAGATAGCTACAATGTAGCTATTAGTTATATTGTAGCTAGCTTAGGGTTTATTTTATCGGTAAGTATTTAGTTTTAAATAGGATTAATTTATTTAAAAGTAGTAATTTTATTTTGTGTTATTTAAATTATATTTAAGTTAGGGGGTTAGACTTAGAGGTTTAGGGGTTAATAAATTTAATATAGTAGCGGCGACGTTGGGGGTGGCAGATTAGGGGTTAATAAATGTAGATAGGTGTCGGCGATGTTAGGGACGGCAGATTATGGGTTAATAAAATTTAACTAGTGTTTGCGAGGCGGGAGTGTGGCGGTTTAGGGGTTAATATATTTATTAAAGTGGTGGCGATGTCCGGTCAGCAGATTAGGGGTTAAACATTTTAGTTAAAGGGACACTGAACCCACATTTTTTCTTTCATGATTCAGATAGAGCATGAAATTTTAAGTAACTTTCTAATTTACTCCTCTTATCAAATGTTCTTCATTCTCTTGGTATCTTTATTTGAAATGCAAGAATGTAAGTTTAGATGCCGGCCCATTTTTGGTGAACAACCTGGGTTGTTCTTACTGATTGGTGGATAAATTCATCCACCAATAAAAAAATGCTGGAACTCATAAAAAAACTTAGATGCCTTCTATTTCAAATAAAGATAGCAAGAGAACGAAGAAAATTTGATAATAGGATTAAATTAGAAAGTTGCTTAAAGGGCCACTGTAAGTAAATATTTTCTATGCCTGTTACTAACTAACTACCCCAAATACGCTTTTTATCAATAGCATTTCATTAACATATCTCTACTGTATATCAGAAATCTTGTCTGCAAATTTAATTGTTTTCCAATCCCACTCCGTGGGTATCCTCTGCTTTGTACCAATCCATTTACAATACCTAGGTTTCAAAATGGCGCTTTAAACACAATTTCATTGGTTTAAGTATTTTGAACACACAGTGCTGAAAATAGTGGGCAGGATAACGTGACATCATCGGGGAATAAAATATATAACTTTTATAACGTTATGAAACTTCATTTTGGAGAAAATATAGGTCAGTAGGTTTTAATTAATGTTTATTAACTTTAATATGTTAGTTGTTTGTCTTAAAAATTATAACAGAAAGTAATCCTTTAAAATTGCCTGCTCTATCTGAATCACGAAAGAACAAATTTGGGTTCAGTGTCCCTTTAAGGGTTTCCGATGTGGGGGGCCTCGGTTTAGGGGTTAATAGGTAATTTATGGGTGTTAGTGTACTTTTTACCACTTTAGTTAAGAGTTTTATGTTACGGCGTTAGCCCATAAAACTCTTAACTACTGACTTTTAAATGCGGTAGGAGTCTGGACAGGAGAGGGTCTACCGCTCACTTTTTCCAGCAATCGTAATACCGGCGTTAGGAAAATCCCATTAAAAAGATAGGATACGCAATTGACATAAGAGGATTTGTGGTATGCGAAAATCGTGGAAAAAAGTGAGCGGTACACCTGTACCTGCCAGACTCGTAATACCAGCGGGCGTTAAAAAGCAGTGTTGGGACCCCTCAACGCTGCTTTTTAAGGCTAACGCAAGACTCGTAATCTAGCCGTAAAACTTTACACTTATTTTCTTAATATGTAAACAGCTAATGAAACTTTAAAAATACATCTACATGTTATTCTCAGACTAATCTTTTCATTGAATGCATCATTCTATCTAGCATTTATTTAGGGGCAGATTACAAGTGGAGTGCTAAATATTGCTTTCGTGAAACAATGCAAACGCAAGCTCAAGACCAAAGTGGAGATGTTTGGCCATAATGCCCAGCACCACGTTTGGTGATAGCCAAACACAACATATCAGCACAAACACCTCATACCAGCATGGTATGGTGGAGGAGGGGTGATGATTTGGGCTTGTTTTGCAGCCACAGGACCTGGGCACTTTGCAGAGAATTGAGTCAACCATGAACTCCTCTGTATACCAACTATTCTAGAGTCAAATGTGAGATCATCTGTCTGACAGCTAAAGCTTGGCTGAAATTGGGTTATACAACAGGACAGGAGGGTGTGTGTAACTCAGAATGCAGGAACAGATAAACATATCAATTAAACTATTTTCAAAGCTTTACTGATTGATAAGCAAAAGAACAGTTGGTAGTTCAAATTGAAGATCACAGAAACAGTAAATATAAACATAGTCAAATGCAGAACACTAATGTCTAATACAAAGTTCAGAAAACTTAAGTAGGTTGCATTAACAGAGTTTAATGAACACTGGTGCTTAAACTGTGCAGTAAGGGTGAGGCTGTCACAGAATACAGCTTGGTTTGAGGAAGGCTGTTGCTGGTATAAAAGACACTGGGTTCTCAGCAGAAAAAAGATACCCAGTAAGTACTGTTGTTAAGACTGTCAGGGGATACCAGATGGATAAAGCAGGCATAGCTGGTTTTTAGAAAGGCTGTCTCTAGTATGGTAGACACAGGGTTCTCAGCAGGCACAGGATACCCAGCAGGTACTGTTGGTGAGACTGTCATAGGATACCAGATAGATACAGCAGGCACAAGTAAGATTGTTAAGCTTTCATAACCCAGTTGAGCATAAACAGGTACAAGTTAATTATGCTTGGTCTCTAAAGCAAGGGGAGCATACACAGATATCAGGTAAGTATGCTTGGTCTCTGAAGCAAGGTGAGCATACACAGGTATCAGGTAAGTATGCTTGGTCTCTAAAGCAAGGTGAACATACACATGTATCAGGTAAGTATGCTTGGTCTCTAAAGCAAGGTGAGCATACACAGGTAGCAGGTATTATGCTTGGTCTTTAGAACAAGGTGAGCATACGCAGATACAAGGTAAGTATGCTTGGTCTCTGAAGCAACGTGATAATACACAGGTATCAGATAAGTATGCTTACTCTCTTAAATAAGGTGATCATATTCAGGTACAAGGTAAGTATTCTTGGTTTCTGAAGCAAGGTGATCTTTTGACAGACTTGCGTTTAAGACAATTAGTGCTGACTCTTAAATAACTCCACAGGCATGAGCACAATATTATCTATATGATACACATGAACTATCGCCCTCTAGCTGTGAAAAAACTGTCAATTGCATACAGATAAAAGGCGGCCTTCAAGGGCTTAGAAATTAGCTTATGAGATTACCTAGGTTTAGCTTTTAACTAAGAATACCAAGAGAACAGAGCAAATTTGAAGATAAAACAATTGAAAAATTGTTTAAAATTACTTGCCCTAACTGAATTATAAAAGTTCAATTTGGACTTTACTGTCCCTTTAAGATACAAACAGAAAATACAGGAAATATGTACACAAAATATGAAGAAAAAAAAAATTAGAACAAATTTCAGTATTTAGTATGACCTCCCTTGGTACTAAGCAAATTTGGAACTCTTTTGGGGAGACTATCCTGAAGTTTTCTAAAGTAATCTTGTCGTATATTATACCAGGCTTCTTTCAGCACTTCCCAGAGTTCATTAAATTTAGGTTGTCTTTTATTTCTGTCTTTGTCCAGGTGATCCTATTCTGCCTCTATAATGTTTAGGTTTTGACTCTGGGGAGGCCCGTCCATGAATGTCAGCTATTTTTCTCTCCAGATATGATTTCACTGCATTAGCAGTGTGCTTGGGATCATTATCATGCTGAAACATAAAACCATTCCAAATCAGGCTCTTTCCAGTAGGAATGGCATGATGAATTAAAACCTATCTGTACTTTTCAGCATTCATGATCCCATCAATTCGGACAACATTGCCAACACCACTGAAACAAATGCAGCCCCAAAACAGGACCGATCCACCAGCAAGTTTCACCGAAAGCCGCAAGCACTCATTCTTCCATCTCTCGCCAACTATTCTTCACACATATTATCGACGATTGGACCCAAATATTTCAAACTTGGATCTGTCACTCCATAATACTCTTTTACACTGATCTTTATTCCAATCATTGTGAGCTTTAGCATATCTTAGCCTTTCCACCCTGTTCCCCTTCCAAAAAAAGTGGTTTATTTGCTGTTACCCTTCCTCAAAGACCATTCCTGATCAAGCTTCTTAGGACTGTAGAAGTGTCAACTTGGCATCCAGATGAAGCTGCCAGATGCTGATCCAGGTGTTTGCTGAACTTCTTCTGGTCTCTCAAAGAAGAAACTTCTCATCAGATTTTGAAAGTTTTCTTGGCCTTCCATTCCTTTTTTGGCCTTGACCTCTTTATAACAGCTTGAATATCACATCTTGAGTATTCAGTTTGTTTGCTGATTTCCCTTTGAGAGGGCCTCACTGATGCAAAAGTATGATTTTATGTCTGTCAAGTTCTGTGATTTTTGGCATTTTGAATGGAATGATGTGATTGAAAGTTGATCTTATTACCAAGCTTCCAGTGAATTAAACTCATACCACATGTATATGTAATGCTCAAGCATGTCTTGCATAAACCTGGTGTAATAGACCTTTTTACAGCAGCCATTTTGACAAGAAATAGTAGGACAAATTCAGGTGTTAGCAATGGAATTAATTAGGATTCCATTTAGGTTTACAAGAAACAGTTTCCTGCTATTCCTCAAGTGTAAGGGGAGGTCACACTAACTACTTGCCACTTTAGTCTATAGAAGTTGTTTTTTATGAGGGTTTTTAATACTGTATACAAATATCCTGTATTTTCTGGTTGTATTCGAATAAAGAAACTGAAAATAATTATATATGGTCATTATACCATTGCTAAAACAAAAAATCTAATGGTGGCCTAATACATGTGCACATTACTGTGTATATATATATATATATATATATATATATATATATATATATATATATATATATATATATATATATATATATATATATATAAAAATATATATAAATATATATATATATATATGTATGAATAATTGTATGTGTATTGTATATGCATATTTGAAACCCACCTAAATAATTTTTATACATTTATTTCTATATAAATTATAATTTATATAGAAATAAATGTATAAAATTATAATACTTTATTTTAATACGTTTTACATGTATTTTGTTAGACTTTTGTGTTCGCTCGCAACATATCTTTTTCAACATGTAAGTGATGTTTAGCGTGGCTGCCATTTCCATTGGAAGTATAGAACGTGCTAAAGGGATGATGGCTGTGCTAAACATTTTCATGTTTAGAACTTGTTATGAACAATTCCTTGAATTATTTGAGCAGAAGGATTGGTTAATCAATTACAATGTGAAACACAAAATAAAAATTGAACTTGTTTCAAATTGCATAACATTTCCACTTTTGAGGGACATCCTAAAACATTTAATGTGAAAATGGCTTAATGTAGCTTAATGAGTAAAAAAGTGGCCAAATGTTAATCAATTGCTGCATAATTTTGCACAACCCAAGATTTCCACTATCCAAGCCTATCCTAGAAGTTTCATGGATTTTGGAATTCCACAAGGCGAATGAGTGACATTAAGCTTGTTTTTTGGGGAGCTTAATGTGGCTTAACGTACAAAATTGAACTTAGATGTTAACCAATTTCCCCCAAATTTACCACAATACATTAATCTATCAATTCAAACATATTCTGAAAATTTCAGGACATTTGATAAAACATACCAAAAGTTATTCACATTTAACAATTTTTTTACAATATTAAAACATTTAGGGCTCCATGTACTAAGCAGTCAGCGAGCTACCCGCAACAAATCTCGCGTCAAAACTCGCAAACTGATATGTACAAAGTCGTCAACTATGTTCAAACTCGCATCTTTAAAATTGCGAGCGTACTTATCCGCCAAACCTCGCTACCTCTCCATTTTTCACTGTAATTAGACACATTTGACCACCAACTCGCCAAAAACGAATGTACTAAAAAATCTATTTGTCCGCTCGCTACAATTTCCACTCCCACCTCGTTATTTTTGCCTCGCCACCTTTTAGGTGGCGGGCAAGGTACAAAACAATAGGAAAGTCAATCTAGACGCCAGTCTAGACATATATAAAAAGCAGTAATATCAGCATTGTACAGCATAACTGGCGTCTAATTTGTCTCTCATTTCCATGTACATAAATTGCGCCAAATTTGTCGACTGTAATTAAAGAGTAATCTATATTTTAAATTTGTATTGTATAGTTGTAAATCTTTATAATTATTTTTATATTAATATTTATATATTATCAGATCCAGATGAAGCCATATCCAAATTGTAAATAAATATTACAAAAATAACGCTCTGTTATCACTCTTCAAAAAATTTTGAACAATAATAAAGTTGTTTAGATAAGTTGAACTTTTATAGGAGCAAAATTCTATTCCCGCGACTACTATGATGTTCGTGACACCTTGCATGTCACGTGTTAATAATTGGCCAGACAATTCAACTGAAAGTTAAGTACATCAGCTTAGTCGCGGCGAGCGAGGCGTCAAATTTATCAATAATCCGCCACTGCTCGCGGCGGGCTAGACTTGTCTATTTATTGGGGGATTATTAGTACATAGTGACAGCGGACACCATTTCGCCCGCGGCGAGTAACGGCGAGTTTATCCGCGTCTAAAATGACGGATGAATTGACGGCTTAGTACATGGAGCTTTTAATGTGAGCAGCTTAATGTAAAAAGAGCTTAATGTACCAAAATTCACCTAAACATCAATCAATTGCCTTGAAACTTGGCACAAACTCAGTTTGTCACTTTCCAAACCTATCCTAGATGTTTCATGGTATTTGGTTTCCCACAAGGCAAATGAGTGACATTAAGCTTGTTTTTTGGGGAGCTAAATGTGGCTTAATGAGTAAAAAAGTGGCCAAATATTAATCAATTTCTGCATAATTTTGCACAACCCAAGATTTCCACTATCCAAGCCTATCCTAGAAGTATCATGGATTTTGGTTTTCCACAAGGCGATTGAGTGACATTAAGCTTGTTTTTTGGGGAGCTTAATGTGGCTTAACGTACAAAATTGAACTTACATCTTAACCAATTTCCCCCAAACTTCTCACAATACATTAATCTATCTATTCAAACATATTCTGAAAATTTCAGGAAATTTGATAAAACATACCAAAAGTTATTCAAATTTAACATTTTTTTTACGATCCTAAAACATTTAATGTAAGCAGCTTAATGTACCAAAATTCACCTAAAAATCAATCAATTGCCTTGAAACTTGGCACAAACTCAGTTTGTCACTTTACAAACCTATCCTAGAAGTTTCATGGTATTTGGTTTCCCACAAGGCAAATGAGTGACATTAAGCTTGTTTTTTGGGGAGCTTAATGTGGCTTAACGTACAAAATTGAACTTAGATCTTAACCAATTTCCCCCAAACTTCTCACAATACATTAATCTATCTATTCAAACATATTCTGAAAATGTTAGGAAATTTGATAAAACATACAAAACGTTATTCACTTTTAACAATTTTTTTACAATCCTAAAACATTTAATGTGAGCAGCTTAATGTAAAAAGAGCTTAATGTACCAAAATTCACCAAAACTTCAATCAATTGCCTTGAAACTTGGCACAAACTGAGTTTTTCACTTTCCAAACCTATCCTAGAAGTTTCATGGATTTTGGTGTCCCACAAGGCAAATGAGTGACATTAAGCTTGTTTTTTGGGGAGCTTAATGTGGCTTAATGAGTGAAAAAGTGGCCAAATGTTAATCAATTGCTGCATAATTTTGCACAACCCAAGATTTCCACTATCCAAGCCTATCCTAGAAGTATCATGGTATTTGGTGTCCCACAAGGCAAATGAGTGACATTATGCTTGCTTTTTGGGGAGCTTAGTGTGGCTTAACAAAATTGAACTCAGATCTTAACCAATTTTCCCCAAACTTCCCACAATACATTAATCTATCGATTCAAACATATTCTGAAAATTTCAGGAATTTTTTTTTACAATCCTAAAACATTTAATGTGAGCAGCTTAATGTAAAAAGAGCTTAATGTACCAAAATTCACCAAAACTTCAATCAATTGCCTGAAACTTAGTATCATGGTATTTGGTGTCCTACAAGGCAAATAAGTGACATTAAGCTTGTTTTTTTGGGAGCTTAATGTGGCTTAACGTACAAAATTGAACTTAGATGTTAACCAATTTCCCTCAAACTTCTCACAATACATTAATCTATCTATTCAAACATATTCTTAAAATTTCAGGACATTTGATAAAACATACCAAAAGTTATTAACATTTAAATATGTTTTTAACAATCCTAAAACATTTCGGGCCCATTTATTAAGCTCCATATGGAGCTTGAGGGCCCATGTTTCTGTCGAGCCTTTAGGCTTGCCAGAAACACCAGTTATGAAGCAGCGGTCTAAAGACCCCTGCTCCATAACCTGTCCGCCTGCTCTGAGGAAGGGGACAGACATCGCAGAATTTCAACCCAATCTAATACGATCAGGTTGATTGACAGCCCCCTGCTAGCGGACGATTGGCTGCAAATCTGCAGGGGGCAGCGTTGCACCAGCAGTTCATAAGAGCTGCTGGTGCAATGCTGAATGTGGAGAGTGTATTGCTCTCCGCATTCAGCGATGTCTGTCGGACATGATTCACTGATCGGATCATGTCAGACAGACACATAATAAATAGGCCCCTTCATGTGAATGGCTTAATGCCAAAAAGAGCTTAATGTACCAAAATTTGCCTAGACCTCAATCAATTGCTTTGAAACTTGGCACAAACTCAGTTTTTCACTTTCAAAACCTATCCAAGAAGTTTCATGGTATTTGGTTTCCCACAAGGCAAATAAGTGATATTTAGTTTGTTTTTTTGGGGAGCTTAATGTGGCTTAACGTACAGAAATGAACTTAGATGTTAACCAATTTCCCCCAAACTGCTCACAATACATTAATCTATCTATTTAAATATATTCTGAAAAATTTAGGACATTTGATAAAACATACCAAAAGTTATTTACATTAAACCATTTTTTTACAATCCTAAAACATTTATGGGCCAATTTATCAAAGCTTCAACTGATAATACGATGGAATCCGCTAGAATCTCACGTCATATCTGATGCAAATGGAATCTGCCGTAATGATCAAAGTGTCAAGATCATCAAATGTTGAAATGTGTGACATAATATACCCTCCCACGATCTCAATCTGACGCAGATCGATGCTTGCATCATCCCAGATGTTCGAATACACATTCGACTCTATATGACCCTTTTTCCAATTTACCAAACATTTAACAGGTACACTTGCATCTATTCCAGCGCAGCATACCGATCATTCAAACCGCTACCCTTGAGGCCACGGATGCCATAGAAATCAATTGGAGTCTGAAAACACAGGAAGGTTATGTTCGATTTCTGCAAGATGATAAAGCATATTAGATAATGAAAGTAAATTATAAACTTTATTAAAATTCTATACTCTTTCTAAATCAAACAATATTATTGCTCCAAATTTGGTGCAAAGTAATGCTTCAATTTTAATGCACTAGTAGATATAGGGATAAAAATGAAATACATTACTACTTATGGATTATGTTACATCTTTGTCTATTATTACAAAGCAAGAGGACAATATTATTGCTCCAAACTTGGTGCACTAGTAGATATAGAGATACAAATTAAATAAATACATAACATAATATAGCTAACTTCCTTTTTTTTTTTTTTTTTTTTTTTTTGGATAAATCTATATACACCATGTTTAAGGCATGTAATACAAGTCCCACTCACCACTTCGCACCAAATTTGATGCAACACTTTTCGCACCAAATATGACGCAATACTCCTAGACAACCCACGCATTTTTTTTCCACCAATTTTGATAGGGATATGCATAATCACATGATTTATGACATCAGCTAATCAAATTTAAATATACATTGTATAGTATCACTAACGAATAAAATTGCTTGATACTTGTGTCATTGATCACCCATCAGAACTTGTAAGTGCTATCTGTTACATTGTGTATTTGAAAGTATGTATATGTGTAATTAGTATTAAAGATAAACATTGATGCTGACATTAGGACACACAATGTAATATTTTAGACAATGATTTTAAAATTTGAATGATGTTTGATTCCATATAATCTTAAACTGATAGCTCAAAGGGATAGCCCACCTAGCATTAAACTGTCATGATTCAGATACAGCAGCAATTAAAATCACCTCTTTACTGTCATGCTATTTTTAGTGTATTTCTTCCTTCTATTGAATTTCATTTTCATTAAGAAATGTCATCTTATATGCCAGATGATTTTATAACACCTGTGTAGGGGTGGTTTTTAAAACTAGATTGCAATCCAGAGGGGTTACACAGGTACAGAGAGAAAACTGGCCCAGCTCTTAAAATATACATTGATTGTAAATAAATACATATGATACCCTGATGACATGTTATATTCACAATTATTCCTGCTCAGAATAATAATACATTTACACTATATACATATATTGGTATAAATAAACACAGAGACATGAAAGACAACATTGTTTAGAACAAAAAAGGGAATTTAGGGACATGTAAATATGTTTGCAAAAGATTTCTGACATAACACACACACTCACAGACATATATATATATATATATATATATATATATATATATATATATATGTATATATATATATATATATATATATATATATATATATATATATATATATATATATACAAATTATGAAACTTAGGGAAGTCTCCCTATGTGTGATGCGGGAATCCAGACATGGACCCGTTGCTCAGTGTGCCTAGAGGGATATGTCTGCACCTCACTGACGAGGCCCACAATAGGCTGAAACGTACGTCTGGGGTTTTGCTGTATCTCTCGTTCAGAGAGGGATTGCCTGGTATTTCGGGGCTGGGCTGTACTGTGAAGTCAGGATCAGACTGATATGCTTCAGGAAAGTTCTTCTCTGTGAAAGGCACATGTTGGGCAAAAAGAGGCTGCTTCTTGGGTGGTAACTAGCCATAGAACAAGCTATTATGCTATTGTTCATTCTCAGGTTGAGCGCTTCTCTCAGGAAAAACCTGAATAACTGCAACATCAATGACTGTTAGTTAACAACAGTCCGATGCTCATCGCACCAAACTTGACGCACGTATTTTTGACGTGTTTTTTTTATAAATAAGAGCATTGTATGTGGATCCGCGGCAGCGATGTCTAGCGAGCATATTGACGCCTGCGAACGCACCGAGATTGACGCTTTGATAAATAAGCCCCCATATGTTTTACGATTGTAAAAAAACTGTTCAATGTAAATAACTTTTGGTATGTTTTATCAAATGTCCTGAAAATTTTAGAATATGTTTGAATAGATAGATTAATGTATTGTTGGACGTTTGGGAGAAATTGGTTAACATCTAAGTTAAATTTTGCAGCTTAATGTCACTCATTTGCCTTGTGGGACACCAAAATCCATTAAACTTCTAGGATAGGTTTGGAAAGTGAAAAACTGAGTTTGTGCCAAGTTTCAAGGCAATTGATTGAAGTTTTGGTGAATTTTGGTACATTAAGCTCTTTTTACATTAAGCAGCTCACATTAAATGTTTTAGGATTGTAAAAAAAATTGTTAAATTCGAATAACTTTTGGTATGTTTTATCAAATTTCCTGAAATTTTCTGAATATGTTTGAATAGATAGATTAATGTATTGTGAGAAGTTTGGGGGAAATTGGTTAAGATCTAAGTTCAATTTTGTACGTTAAGCCACATTAAGCTCCCCAAAAAACAAGCTTAATGTCACTCATTCGCCTTGTGGAATTCCAAAATCCATGAAACTTCTAGGATAGGCTTGGATAGTGGAAATCTTGGGTTGTGCAAAATTATGCAGCAATTGATTAACATTTGGCCACTTTTTTACTCATTAAGCCACATTAAGCCATTTTCACATTAAATGTTTTAGGATGTCCCCACTTTTGATTAGCAGTTACTTTAATACCAAACATCTGCTAAATTCATTATTATCAAACTCTATGTAAAATAAGTTTTTTAATTCTAACTGTAATCAATCTTGTTTCTCTACACACAGTGCACAACTAATAAATATATAAAGATACTTTTTATTCTGAAAATATTTTGTTTTAGTGGGCCATAACGAGGAAAAAAAATAATGTTCTAATTTGCAAGAACATGTAATTTTAACACTAGATAACATGCAAATCTATGATCTTAATGTAGTGGATGATGCATTTGAGCCTATGCGTGGCAGGCTCATAAATACAGGCCTGCTTTCATCTCTGAACCAATTAAAGGGATATAGAAATCTAAAATTAAACAGAAGCTGTTATGAGATTATGTCACACAGTAGAATGAAAATCTCTGTATTTAGAAATTAATTTGTGGCTTTCAAAAGGAAGTAAACACTAGACATTTTATTTATAGGTATGAATTATGATCAGGTTAAAAACAATCACCGAGATTACGAGTTTTGTGGTAACAGGGACGCGTTGCTAACGAGCATTTTTTATCACTGCTCACTTAAGACAACGCTGGTATTACAGGTTAAAACCTGGCGTTAGCCGCAAAAAGGTGAGCGTAGAGCAAAATTTAGCTCCACACCTCACCTCTACCAGCGTTGCTTACGGTAGCGGTGAGCTGGCAAAATGTGCTCGTGCACGATTTCTCCATAGGAATCAATGGGGTAAAATCGGCTGGAAAAAAACCTAACACCTGCAAAAAAGCAGCGTTCAGCTTCTAATGCAGCCCCATTGATTCCTATGGGGAAACAAATGTTATGTCTTCACCTAACACCCTAACATGAACCCAAGTCTAAACACCCCTAATCTTACACTTATTAACCTCTAATCTGCCGACACCTGCATTATATTATTAACCCCTAATCTGCCTCTCCGGACACAGCTGCTACCTACATTATCCCTATGAACGCCTAATCTGCTGCCCCCAACATCGCCGACACCTACATTTTATTTATTAACCCCTACTCTGCCGCCCTCAATGTCGCCACCACGTAACTACACTTATTAACTCCTAATCTGCCGCTGCCAATGTCACCGCCACTATATTAAAGGTATTTACCCCTAAATCTGAGTCTAACCCTAACCCCACCTAACTTAAATATAATTTAAAATAATCTAAATAAAATTACTACAATTAAATAAATTATTCCTATTTAAAACTAAATACTTACCTATAAAATAAACCCTAAGCTAGCTACAATATAACTAATAGTTACATTTGTAGCTATTTTAGGATTTATTTTTATTTTACAGGCAACTTTGTATTTATCTTAACTAGGTAGAATAGTTATTAAATAGTTATTAATAAGTACAAATTTACCTGTAAAATAAACCCTAACCTAAGTTACAATTATACCTAACACTACACTATCATTAAATAAATTAACTAAATTACCTACAATTAATTACAATTAAATTAAATAAACTAAAGTACGAAAAAACAAACACTAAATTACAGAAAAAAATAAAATAATTACAAGAATTTTAAACTAATTACACCTAATCTAATCCCCCTAATAAAATAACCCCCCCCCCCCAAAATAATAAAAATCCCTACCCTATACTAAATTACAAATAGCCCTTAAAAGGGCTTTTTGCGGGGCATTGCCCCAAAGTAATCAGCTCTTTTACCTGTAAAAAAAAATGCAATACCCACCACCCACACTCCCAACCCTACTCTAAAACCCACCCAATCCCCCCATAATAAAACCTAACACTACCCCCTTGAAGATCACCCTACCGTGAGACATCTTCGCCCAGCCAAGCACAAGTGGTACTCCAGAGGGGCAGAAGTCTTCATCCGATCCGGGCAGAAGAGGACATCCAGACGGGCAGAAGTCTTTATCCAGGCGGCATCTTCTATCTTCATCCATCTGGAGCGGAGCGTGTTCACCTTGAAGCCATCCGACAATTTAATTGTAATTAATTGTAGGTAATTTAGTTAATTTATTTAATAATAGTGTAGTGTTAGGTGTAATTGTAACTTAGGTTAGGGTCTATTTTACAGGTAAATTTGTACTTATTTTAACTAGGTAGTTATATTTAAGTTAGGGGGGTGTTAGACTTAGGGTTAGACTTAGGTTTAGGGGTTAATAAATTTAATATAGTAGTGTCGACGTTGGGGGCGGTAGATTAGGGGTTAATAAATGTAGGTAGGTGTCAGCGATGTTAGGGACAGCAGATTAGGGGTTAATAAAATGTAACTAGTGTTTGTGAGGCGGGAGTGCTGTGGT
Source organism: Bombina bombina (assembly GCF_027579735.1). Taxonomy (NCBI): domain Eukaryota; kingdom Metazoa; phylum Chordata; class Amphibia; order Anura; family Bombinatoridae; genus Bombina; species Bombina bombina. Next base: position 917,724,320 of record NC_069501.1, read on the forward strand.
TTAGGGGTTAATATATGTATTAAAGTGGCAGCGATGTCCGGTCGGCAGATTAGGAGTTAAAAACTTTATTTAAGTGTTTGTGATGTGGGGGCTCGGTTTATGGGTTAATAGGTAGTTTATGGGTGTTAGTGTACTTTTTAGCACTTTAGTTAAGAGTTTTATGTTACGGCGTTAGCCCATAAAACTCTTAACTACTGACTTTTAAATGCGGTAGGAGTCTTGACAGGAGAGGGTCTACCGCTCACTTCTTCCAAGACTCGTAATACCGATGTTAGGCAAGTCCCATTGAAAAGATAGGATACGCAATTTACGTAAGGGAATTTGTGGTAAGCTTGAGTCGCGGAAAAAAAGTAAGCAGTACGCCTGTACCTGCCAGGTTCCTAATACCAGCGGGCGTTAAAAATCAGCGTTGGGACCTCTCAACGCTGCTTTTTAAGGCTAACGCAAGACTCGTAATCTAGCCGAATATGTTTACTAACTTTATTTTCAAAATGTTTCCTTTTCATACAGCTCTCTCTTGTTTTATTTTAAATATTTGAGGGGAAAGTATAAAATATTTTCCTCTCTATAATAACAATAACTTGAATACCATTGATTATTTACCTCAGGATAACACATGGCATTGGCATGGCAACACACTTATTGCTAGTTACCTGCATGTGGGACAAACACAAAAGTAAAGGACCTAGAGACAGAATTAAAGTTGTGTTCATTAAATTGATACTGGTACTCATAAACCAAAAATACCTGATTACAAGAGAGGAGGTCACTATTATGGTTTGCATATAAACAAACTAGCTATCTCTTTACATTCTTACAATACTATAATTCAAATGTCTCAATGTTTGTTTCTATTTAATAATGTAATATTGAATCTATTTCCTTTGTGAATAATATATGTTCATGTTTGTTTTAGATTTATAATAATCCTTTCCATTCAAAGAAAATAATTACAAACCTTTTAATCATGCAATAACCAGTCTTTACAGGTCTGACTCTTGGCCAGTGTTCTCACTAAGGTCAGTTTTGTGAGAGAACCATACTTTACAGTCTGCATTGTGCAGTGTTTGCTAATTGCAGGGTGTGGTTCCCTAATTAACTGTTTCAGTGCTGGGCCACTAACAAAATTGGCCTTAGAGGTAACTCTGCTCTTGACCATTGCAAATGTATTCAATTACAAATAAATAGTAAATATATATAAAAAAAACCATGCAATTAGGTTTTTATTTTTAAATTAATAAAATTGTGGCTGATCTGGATATAAAATAGTCCACAGATCACTTGATTCTTTTTGCATATCAGTTATGTTATTGAATACAAGGTTACAGTGTACTTGTATGTATCACGTATCACATTATATATGTAGCACTACAAATTAGATAGGCAGCACCAGAAGATAAAAAAAAAAATGATATGTTATGTTCTCTGGGCATAAAACTATGTGACTATATACTTCTTACTTCTGAAGAGCAATGTAAACTCATTGAGTCACAGTAAAATGAATCACAACTGTATCAGCACTTATAGCAGACACATGAAAGAAGTTGAAAAAGCCCTGCTTAGTGTTGCTTGTTAAGAAGACTTCCTCTGCTTAAATATACAGTTGGAAAACTTCCCAGATGACACATCTGTCCTTCAATTTACATCTCTAAAGATGTGATGAAACAAGAAGATACTGACGGAAAAGGATTAGGAGGCATCTCTTTAATTCTGCTGTTTTATTTAGCTGGTATTTTTCCAAACCTCTCAAAGATGATATTTTGTTTTATTAGTGCAGAGTGAAAATCATTTTAGAAATAAAATCTGTAGAAAGTGTTTGTATGTAAGCACTTCTGTTAGCTAATTGAAAGGATAAGATTATATAAAATATGTTTACTGTTTTTGTATTTATTATTGTTATTATTATTCCTTAAACTTTTAGTGTATTATGCAATGCAATTAAATATAGTGTGTGTGTGTTGTGTTTCTGTGTATCTATTTAATAATAATAAAACAAAATAAGAATTAAAAAAACGTAGGCCTAGATTTAGAGTTTGGCGGTAGCCGTGAAAACCAGCGTTAGAGGCTCCTAACGCTGGTTTTAGGCTACCGCCGGTATTTGGAGTCACTCAAAATAGGGTCTAACGCTCACTTTTCAGCCGCAACTTTTCCATACCGCAGATCCCCTTACGTCAATTGCGTATCCTATCTTTTCAATGGGATTTTTCTAACTCCGGTATTTAGAGTCGGATCTCACCGCTACTATAATAAAGTTATTAACCCCTAATCCGCGTCACTCCCGCCTCAATAACCCTATAATAAATAGTATTAACCCCTAATCTGCCCTCCCTAACATCGCCGACACCTAACTTCAAGTATTAACCCCTAATCTGCCGATCGCAGATCACCGCTACTCTAATAAAATTTTTAACCCCTAAAGCTAATTTTAACCCTAACCCTAACACCCCCCTAAATTAAATATAATTTTATTCTAATGAAATAAATTAACTCTTATTAAATAAATTATTCCTATTTAAAGCTAAATACTTACCTGTAAAATAAACCCTAATATAGCTACAACAAAATTATAATTATATTAGAGCTATTTTAGGATTAATATTTATTTTACAGGCAACTTTGTATTTATTTTAACCAGGTACAATAGCTATTAAATAGTTAAGAACTATTTAATAGCTAAAATAGTTAAAATAATTACAAAATTACCTGTAAAATAAATCCTTTTTATCTGTCAACATTTTTAACCAAATATATTCTCTTTTAAATGCAAAAGAATAGCATCTATTATAACAAACAATCTAGTGAGGTTATATATGTAACAAATGGCAGTAAACACAAAGTGACAAGATTGTTTTATTTCACTTATTTTCATTTTACAACTAACAGGTTAAAAGTTTAGATTCCCACATATATACACATTCTATTTCAACCTTGCTAATTAGTCTAAATTTTTAAATTGTAACAGCTGGGATCCTGTGCTGGTTCCACAGCTGAATGCACACAAATGTTTTTCTATTGGATTATATATCTGATGACAACTTCCTCTTTTGATACACAAATGTGTATAAATTGCTAACAATTGTTAATGATGACATTCACTTTTTTATCTGATGAAACAACCCTTGTAGGTTGAGAAACGCATCATAAAGTATTAAAAGTCATTTTTATTTGAAGTTGTCTGTGTTGTGGTTCATCAATACCAACTGAACAACACACATAAGATTACTCCTTTGCAGTGCCTGAAGTCCAGACAACAGGAGTTAAACACCAAGTTGCAACCAGGACAAGTGCCTTTGGAGCTTGGCTCCTACAGTGTACTAGCCACTGTCAAGTGCTAGCCTGCTCTCTTGCACTGGTCACAGTACAGTGCCACACCATCTGGTAAGCATAATACCTACTTTTATCTGTACCTGCATTCCAGACGATATCACGCTATTGTGGCGCCCTCTCTCTATTCTTCTTCAACAGTTGTTCCACACTCTCTGGGATCAAGAGGAGATGGTTCCGCTCCACTCCAGAAGAAAGAAGATTGAAGATGCGGCTTGATAGAAGACTTCATCCTGATGATGGACTTCCGACTTCAGCCCGATGATGGATTTCTTCAGTCGCCGCTTGGATCCAGACTTCAGCCCGAGGATGGACGTCACTCTTCAGCCCCCCGCTTGGGCTTGGATCAACACTTCCGAGGACCGATCGGTGAACCTGGTATGGTGAAGATAAGGTAGGAAGATCTTCAGGAGCTTAGTGTTATTTTTATTTAAGGGGGTTTGGGTTAGATTAGGGGTATGTGAGTGGTGGGTTGTAATGTTAGGGGGGGGTATTGTATGTGTTTTTTTTACATGCAAAAGAGCTGAATTTCTTGGGGCATGCCCTGCAAAGGGCCCTGTTCAGGGCTGGTAAGGTAAAAGAGCTTTGAACTTTTGCAATTTAGAATAGGGTAGGGCATTTTTTTATTTTGGGGGGCTTTGTTATTTTATTAGGGGGCTTAGAGTAGGTGTAATTAGTTTAAAATTGTTGTAATATTTTTCTAATGTTTGTAAATATTTTTTTTATTTTTTGTAACTTAGTTCTTTTTTATTTTTTGTACTTTAGTTAGTTTATTTCATTGTATTTATTTGTAGATATTGTATTTAAATAATTTATTGATAGTGTAGTGTTAGGTTTAATTGTAGATAATTGTTGGTATTTTATTTAATTAATTTATTGATAGTGTAGTGTTAGGTTTAATTGTAACTTAGGTTAGGATTTATTTTACAGGTAATTTTGTAATTATTTTAACTATTTTAGCTATTAAATAGTTCTTAACTATTTAATAGCTATTGTACCTGGTTAAAAATAAATACAAAGTTACCTGTAAAATAAATATTAATCCTAAAATAGCTATAATATAATTATAATTTATGTTGTAGCTATATTAGGGTTTATTTTACAGGTAAGTATTTAGCTTTAAATAGGAATAATTTATTTAATAAGAGTTAATTAATTTCGTTAGATGTAAATTATATTTAATTTAGGGGGGTGTTAGTGTTAGGGTTAGATTTAGGGGTTAATACATTTATTAGAATAGCGGTGAGCTCCAGTCGGCAGATTAGGGGTTAATGTTTGAAGTTAGGCGTCGGCGATGTTAGGGAGGGCAGATTAGGGGTTAATGCTATTTATTATAGGGTTAGTGAGGCGGATTAGGGGTTAATAACTTTATTATAATAGCGGTGTGGTCCGCTCGGCAGATTAGGTGTTAATAAGTGTAGGCAGGTGGAGGCGACGTTGTGGGGGGCATATTAGGGGTTAATAAATATAATATAGGGGTCGGCGGTGTTAGGGACAGCAGATTAGGGGTACATAGGGATAATGTAAGTAGCGGCGGTTTATGGAGCGGCAGATTAGGGGTTAATAATAATATGCAGGGGTCAGTGATAGCGGGGGCGGCAGATTAGGGGTTAATAAGTGTAAGGTTAGGGGTGTTTAGACTCGGGGTACATGTTAGGGTGTTAGGTGCAGACTTAGGAAGTATTTCCCCATAGGAAACAATGGGGCTGCGTTAGGAGCTGAACGCGGCTTTTTTGCAGGTTTTTTTTCAGCTCAAACAGCCCCATTGTTTTCTATGCGGGAATCGTGCACGAGCACGTTTTTGAAGCTGGCCGCGTCCGTAAGCAACTCTGGTATCGAGAGTTGCAGTGGCGTTAAATATGCCTGTATGCTCCCTTTTTGGAGCCTAACGCAGCCATTCTGTGAACTCTAAATACCAGAGTTATTTAAAAGGTGCGGCCAGAAAAAAGCCAGCGTTAGCTACGCGGGTCGTTACCGACAAAACTCTAAATCTATCCGATAGAAATTCAGAGATTAGCTCTCCTATCAAAGAATATCATATTATATCTGTCTGTCTGTCTATAATTTAGTGAAGAAAACAAGGTTGCAAGGAAACAAGTGGAAAACATGAATATAGAGGGGGTAGAGTGTAAAGAATAAAAAGGGATAGCTAGGAGGAGAGGAGGATCAGGAAGAGAGAAGAAAAGAGGGTAAAGTGGCAGAATTCTACATCTGAGCACAGAATGCATAGCCAAGGGGCAGGAGATTGGTCAAGACATGATATATGTAGGTCAAACGGATGGCAAATCACAAAGCACACAGCCAGGGTAGAGAGGACTAGACCACAGTTTGTTTGCAGGGTTTAAAATAAAATGTAAAAATATTTTTCAACACTTTTTTTCTTGACTGTAATTTTGTTACTACTAGTGAACTTTAGAAAACACTATTGTGTATACCAAATGTGATTTTTTTTTTGCCTCTTCAAAATAGACTTCTTGAAAAACTATTTTAAATAATACATATTCAAAAACAGAACAACAAATGAATATGACTGGATCTTCAGTTTGTTACCTACCATTAAAATCTGTTTTTCTATATGAAAATATTCCTGTTTTATTTAAAGGGACATAATGACATGAAAATATCACCTGAACATCTGTGAACAGTTATACTTCAGCTGCTGTCCAGTTGCAAGATGAAAAAAACAACAAAAAAATAACAATTTATCAAGCTATGGACTTATGCTTTTCCCATGGCGCCATATTCGCAACAGATCGATTTTACTGAATATACATCTGTAGAAAGCCTAATCCGATCAGGTTCTCCAAGTTATCATGCTGTGATAGCTGTAACTTGCATCTAACAATCTTTGTTGCGAACACCATAGAACACAATAGTCTTGAAGTTGAGTTGCCCTAGATAGTAAAGTTACCCTAGATAAGAAAAGTCACAACTGCATGTCATAACTTTCTAAGTTTTGAGAATGAAAGTATTTACAGTAGCAGCAATCTTACTACTACTAAGGTGCCATAGAGGATGTCTTGCTCTACAGCAGAGACAAAACATTAGCTGTCAAAAAATGCTCTCAAAGTTTGAGAGCAATGAAATGCCTGAAGGGTCGCTACTTACTCATAGTGTACTTTCCTCTTTTTTCTATATATCTACAGTATATTACCATTATTTAAATAGACAGTTCACAGCTGTTAAGGCTAACACTGCTGCATATCTGTCCCTAGGGGAGTGGGTGATGGAATGTAAAATAATAGTATATGGTGTAAAGGAAAAATAGGCCATTTGCCTCCTTGTTCTGTGTCTTAAAATGGTTCCCTTGAAATTGCTAGACTTTTAAATGTACAATGCACACCTTATAAGGCTAACCCTGCCACATACTTGTCCCTAGAGGAGTGGGTGATGGACTGCAAAATAACAGTGTATGTGTTAAAGGCAAAATAGGCCCTTTGCCTCCTTGTTATGTGTGTGAAAATTGGCCTCTTGGAATTGCTTGGCTTGTAAATAGGCAATGCACACCAATCAGGACTAAACCTGCCACATATCTGTCCCTAGGGGAGTGGCTGATGTACTGCAAAATAATAATACATTTTATAAAGGCAAAATAGGCTTTTTGCCTCCTTGTCATGTGTGTTAAAATGGACAGCTTGGAATTGCTAGGATTTTAAATGGGCAATGCACAACTATCAAGGTTAACCCTGCCACATTTATGTGGCACCATGGTCATATATGTCAATGTAATAATATTGAGAAAGACATTTCTTTAGGGGATGCAGGGTATCCATGCAGAAACCGGTTGCTCACAACTTTTTAACATCCCAAGAGATGCAGCTGAAAACAAGTATAATGAGTCACATAGGAGCACCACGATTTTCATACCTTTGGCATTCTAGAGAGCAGATTCAGGTACCTTGACTACTCAGGTGGAACCCTGCAATATTCACCTAAAAAAGTAACCCTTATCATAATGGTCTGATGCATGTTCCACAATATTGCAATGCAAAAAGGGGGCAAGAGGAAATTGAAACTACATCTATTGTTGAGGAGGAGGAGATCCCTAATGTAATAGAAGAGGCTCCTAATAACAGTGCAATGTCTCCTAGAAGGCACCTGGTTGCAACTTTATTTTGATAGATGTTTTTTTATATTTTTATAATAAATTAAAAAAATATTTCTCTTTTATCATGTTTTCAAGTCATAATTTCCCTTGTTATATAATTGCTGCACAATTTTTAAATATGCTATTATCCAAAGCCATCCACTTGGTGCACAATTAAAACAAGTTTAAAAATGAACAAGTAAAAAATGTATTGAAGCAGTAACCAATTTTTGAACAAATAAATGCAATATCTTTCCAATAACTAATATTTGGATGTCATACACATTTACTGTCCATAATTGCGCTCAAAACAATCCTAAATAAAGTTAATCAACTATTATTTTACCATAGAGACAAGGAAGCATGCAGCGACCTCCATGGTTCATGGCAGGTGAACTTCTTATATTAAAATGAGAGAAAAAGAATACACTTGGGAGCACTCCCAGGTCAGTTTTAGATAATTCGTATAATTATCACTAGTTTATTCCAAGGATAGAATAGGAGAGACAAGTAGATTGAGCTATAGTTAACATTTAGTCCTCAATAACAATGAAAGTTAGTTTTTACCTTAGCTTAGATGCCTATGTTGATACTCAATGCCATGAAACAGTTAATTGTAACAGGTACAATTCTGCAAGCATCCACCCCCATATGACTCAACCACCATACTTGTCAGAAATAGGTCAGTAGGCACACACATGCCTATTGGGGGCGTGACACAAATAGCCTTAAATAGCTGACTATAGTGCGTCGCGTTCACCTTTGAAAAAGCCATTTGATGTGGCGAAACATGTTAGGGATGTTAGGGCAATGGTGAGGAGTCCTAGGAGCTCCTGTGTTTTTAGCAAGCCTTAAGCTTCCGACAAATTACTGTAGTCTACTATTATAATATATTTACTTTTAAAATATATATACTCGATATTTATCTACGAACGTTATGAGTGGTAGCTATCAGCTATCTGCACTTTATACCCAATCACAGATACTATGGTGAATGAGAGTGAATGAATGAACACTTTTTTAACTGAGTGTGATGAAATCCTGATAAATGACAAACTAGATCTATACTTGGTTAGAGCGGGCACATTTGATATATGACAGTGCATGGATCATTATAATGATACACCGGTATATAAGTGAGCCGAACGCTGTGAGTCAATATTGAAGCCAATTAGTATACGCATGAGAGCGTGTTTGTGATATATCGTACCAACGGTGCATAACCAGAGACCAATAGAAATCAGACTAAGGGCTCCATGTACTAACCAGTCAGCGAGCTACCCGCAACAAATCTCGCGTCAAAACTCGCAAACTGATATGTACAAAGCCGTCAACTATGTTAAAACTCGCATCTTTAAAATTGTAAGCATACTTATCCGCCAAACCTCGCTACCTCTCCATTTTTCACTGTAATTAGACACATTTGACCACCAACTCGCCAAAAACGAATGTACTAAAAAATCTATTTGTCCGCTCGCGTCAATTTCTGCCCCCACCTTGTTATTTTTGCCTCCCCACCTTTTAGGTGGCGGGCAAGGTACAAAACAATAGGAAAGTCACTCTAGACGCCAGTCTAGACATATATAAAAGGCAGTAATATCAGCATTGTACTTACATTGTTCATTTCAGCAGCTATGGAGAGAATTCTGTATTTGTTTATTCTCCGTGTGATGCAAATCCGGGCTAGAAGAAAGAATACTGGAAATGTCGCTAATCGAATGGTTAGAAGAAGGAGAGTTCGTGTCCCCCGTGTATTCCTTCCACGAGTTGGTTTGCATGGCCTTTCTGACCGAGAGATCATACAAAGATTCCGGCTTGATCGTGAATCCATATTACACCTGTATCGAGAGATTGAAGATCATTTGGAGCCGATTCACAAGCTATTCTGGGACTTCTGAAACTATTAGCTGCATTGCATTTTATGGTAACAGGCTCCTTTCAGGCAGTTTCTAGAGTCATTATTGGAATGAGTCAATCTGCTTTTTCACGCCACTTATCCAAAGTCATTGGGCTATGATGGTTATTTTTCATCGATATGTTTGTTTGCCATCTACCCCTGAAGAATGGCAATCTATAAAGTCAAATTTCTATAGGATGGCTGGGATGCCCAATGTCCTAGGTGCCATAGACTGTACCCATGTTGCTGTAAGACCACTTCAAGCTCGTGAGGAGATCTATCGGAATAGAAAGCATTTCCATTCCTTGAATGTCCAGATGGTCTGTGACCCCAACATGAGGATTATCAGTGTCTGTTCTAACTTTCCTGACTCCTGTCATGCTTCTTACATCTTAAGGCAGACTGGCTTATACCGGAAGTTCGAGGACGGAAATATGCCTGAAGGATGGCTTCTAGGTAAGCATAACTGGCGTCTAATTTGTCTATCATTTCAATGTACAAAAATTGCGCCCAATTTGTCGACTGTAATCTGTATATTTTAAATTTGTATTGTATAGTTCTCAATCTTTATAATTATTCTTATATTAATATTTATATTTATTATATCTTCTATTAGGAGATGGAGGGTACTCATGTACAGAATGGCTGATGACTCCCTATAACAGCCCACAGACCAGAAGTCAAGTGCATTTCAATGAAGCTCTCTGATCTACCAGGGGGGTTATTGAGAGGACTTTCGGTCTTTTGAAAATGCGGTTTCGATGTCTTGATCGTTCTGGTGGTGCTATGCAGTATGCACCTGAGAAAGTTGCAAAAATTATATTGGTTTGCTGCATACTGCACAATATAGCAATAAAAAGAGGCTGTCCATTTGAAGATGAAGATACCATAGATGCTGATGATTTACCAGAAGAAATATGTGTAGAACAAGCTAATATGCGTGGTATGGCAACAAGGGACATGGTTTCAGAACAATATTTTGAAGATTAAAGTTTCAGTTGATCAATAAAAAACTTTCTTTATTAACTTGTCTTCTACTTTTTTTTAAGAATTAAGGTTATAAAAAATCACTCATGATAAACAGTTAAATACATAACAATTCTTCAATTATCAAAGGATTCAAATAAATAAAGTTTATGATCAAAGTTATTACAGACAATATATTATAGGTAATACATTGTCTTTGTGACATCACACTAGTGTCTACAGCTGCTCTCACTCTTTTACATAATGTGATTAGTGTAATGTAATCCCTCCATAGGTGATGCTAATTCATTGTATTGTGTCATTGAATTGTAGCTGTAACAAGCGACAGTATATTCCAAAGTGCTTTATGTTTTCAGATAGGATTTTTGAGTTAAAAAAGACTTGCTAATTTGCTTTGTTTTATTCTAATCTCAATTTTTAACAGCTACTAGGTTGTCCCATATTCCAATTAAAAATACTTTAAGGGCTTACTCTTAACACTTATTTTCTTATCCTTAATAATATCTATTTCCATTCAAGATTTGTTAAAAATTTAGTGGCATATAGAAAATAATGGAAAATAAATTATTTTATTACAAAATGACAATCTTGAAACATTATATATTAAATATTATTAATAACAATTGTAAACCAAAGTAAATTTCAATACATATCAACACATCTGAAACAAAGAAAATGTTTAGAAACAAAATAACAATTGTAAACCAAAGTAAATTTTGAAGCGGTTTCAGATCCAGATGAAGCCATATCGAATTTGTAAATAAAGATCACAAAAAATAACGCTCTGTAATCACTCTCCAAAAATGTTGGAACAATAATAAAGTTGTTTAGCAAAGTTGTACATTTATAGGAACAAAATTCTATTCCCGTGACTACTATGATGTTCGTGACACCTTGCATGTCACGTGTTAACAATTGGCCAGACAATTCAACTGAAAGTTAAGTACATCAGCTTAGTCGCGGCGAGCGAGGCGTCAAATTTATCAATATTCCGCCACTGCTCGCGGCGGGCTAGACGTGTCTATTTATTGTTGGATTATTAGTACATAGCAACAGCGGACACCATTTCGCCCGCGGCGAGTAACGGCGAGTTTAGCCGCATATACAATGACGGATGAATTGACGGCTTAGTACATGGAGCCCTAATGGTACATTCAACCTAATACACATTCTAATTTGGCAGATGCAAACCTGATTTAAGCTGTATCAAAGTTGATATACCTAAACGGCTAACTGAGACGATATTATTTACATAACATTAACCTGCACGATTGAATACCTTAACAATTCAGCGTGATGATATTGTTAAGATAAGAAATAATTAACCTGCTCTAATTGTTGTTAATACGGGGGCACCTGATTACATGACAGCGTACAGATCATTTGAATTGCACGCTGCTACAAAGGTGGAACCCGATGCTGTGATTCAGTAACTAAGTCAAACAACACATGCACAAGTGGGTGTAAGGGAAAACCTGTATCAACTGGGTATTATAAGCAATTAATACAAGCCAGGTAGATGGTATATTTAACCTAATATTTAACCAACACTGGCAAGACACAAACGTGACTAGAGTTGTTATGTTAGTTGAGATAATACAGTGGCTCACTGGGATATTACTGTTTATATAATATGAACTCTGCTATATAGGTGATAGTGCAACGCTTTATTCATCGCAATACTACATACTATTACTCATATCTTCAGGCCAGTTTGCCTGATAGACCTAACGGTACAGGGTACTATTTGAGCACAAACCAATGCTCCTAGGGTCACATATGATAGCCCAGACTGACTATCATTAACGAGTACCACGAACAATAAGATATATTTTATACTCAGTATAGTGCATTAAGACCATAGCTAATTAATTGGCAAACACAAGTCTGTATGATAGGGAATATTAACATAGCATATCAGTTGCCTCAGATACTTTGTGTATAATTAGCACAGTTCAGCTATATAGTGTATCAAACTTTCTGCAATCCTAATAGCCACTTCTGTTACCTTAAGTGCTACGTTGCTCCGGGGGTTAACAAATTATTGATCAAATTAGATATTGATTACAATATCTGATCAACATTTATTTTGTAACGAGTGCCTCCAGCAATTATTACATCCTAACTAATATTTTTATGAGTAACAACATAGTCGCGTGTTGCTTATCATCTTAATTCACTGTGAGCAAATAAAACAGTAGTATACAAGGTTACACACCAAGTACAGTATCCTTACCTATTAGACCTGGTTTATATCTCAACTAAATCACAAGATCTGGTTCACAGCTAACAGTCGAACAACCTAACTGTTTAATCACACCAGTGGTATCATAATCATTTTATCCTCTCTTCTTTTAGCCAATATACTTATACAGTGTGTCAATCCAATTCACATACTATTATTAGTGACGTTATTGACTTATTGGATATTGGATCTCTATCTATACAGTGGATATTCTAGATATACCCACATAGTGTTGTGGATTGGGTGAGATACTATTGACTAGAAGTATTCCACTCAAATTTTAGTATACTACAGTCAGTGCTTTAGCGTGTTTTTAATGTATTATCCTATTTTATTTTTGACCCCAATAAAAGTTACATTTTTACTATAGCTCAATCTACTTGTCTCTCCTATTCTATCCTTGGAATAAACTAGTGATAATTATACGAATGATCTAAAACTGACCTGGGAGTGCTCCCAAGTGTATTCTTTTTCTCTCAATTGAAGTATCTAGTTATATACACACAGCACCCAAACCCAGCCGTATTAGTTGGCTCAATAAAGGAAATACAGGTCTCTTGTACACAATTAGTGTCATTGGTAACCTTCTCAATCTACAAACTTCTTATATTAGTTTATGGGATGAACAGATTTCCCTAGGCAAATTAGGGGGTCAGAGAGGTCCAACAAGATAATCGTGATTGGACCATTTATGAAATGTTGTGGGATAAAATGGACATGTATAATAAGATTTAGTGATTTGCGTAGGAGGGAGAAGGAGTATTACCAATCTTTAAAGGAGCTTCTTGCTACATGCAAGTCACTAATATGTTTAAAGTGCTCCAATGTAGATGAATATTTATTTAACATATCATCTAGACTGTGTTAACAAAATTCATATATATATATGGACTCATGAGGAATCTGCAAAAATGAGACCTAGATTTCAGAGGAGAATACATAAATCTAAAGGTGAAAAATCAGTGACATTTTCGGATACCGAATATGAAATTGACTCTTCTGACAATGATAACATAATAGAAGATGAGATACCAGCTGTTCTGCAAGCACCTGATGAAGAAGAATTAACACCTAAAACATGCAAAGAGTCAAAAAACGAGGATCCCCAGACCTTTCCAGAAAAAGAAAAAGCAACAAAAAAACACATCGAGGCAGGAGGGGCAAAGGGAGAAGGCAGCGGCAGAAACTACAATCCACGTCAGAAGAGAAAAAACCATCAGAAGAAATACATAACAAGGTCACAAGGACAGAACAAAAAGAATTAAAAAATGACATAAATGTATGCAATCTATCAGATGTAACTCTGAGTGTACCACAAATCACTCTATTATCTAAAGGTCTTAACTTTGTGCCAACTGCAGATTTTAATCTGTTTGAAACAGTTTTGGATATTAATAAGTTTGTTCGCAAACTAACTTTGCAAAAGCATTTTTTTGGTATGCAAGAACAGGTGACACAAAGTGAGACCAATGACGTTACTAACCCTACACTAAATACTAATACCACACTTACTTTTACAGATTTATGTGCAGTAAGAGATCTACAGGATCTGGCAGATGAGGGTAGTAAAGACAGCTTAGGAAAAATAAAAGAAAAGGATATAGAATACTCACATTTGAAAAAGAAAAGTTGGTTCTATCCAGTACATAATAGACCAAAAGTGCTAGATATTTTTCAAAAGACAATAGAAGATAAATTACGGATTTTACATGACAAAAATCTAAAAAAGAGAAAGAAACAACATGTAAATTTAACTAAAAAAGAAAAAGAAGCACTTAAACTATTAAAAGAAAATCAAGACATTATGATTCGTCCTTCTGATAAGGGGGGAAATGTTGTTGTTTTAAATACCAGAGATTACATCACTGAAGCAAAAAGACAGCTGACAGATGAAGAGGTCTATTTGAAACTTAAAGTAATCCCATAAATGAGTATAGGAAAGAACTTTTAAAAATAGTTCAAAAAGCCAAATTAGATGATATAATAACTCTATCTACAGCAGAAGCACTTACACCTTCTAATTCAGTTATACCTGTATTTCATTATTTTCCAAAATTACACAAAGACCCAGTAAAACCACCTGGGCGACCAATAATCGCAGGGATCAACTCCCTAAATGAGCCCTTATCAGATCTCATAGATGTATTTCTTCAACCTTTAGTTAAGGATCTCATGACTTACATACAAGACAGTACATCACTTCTTAACAAATTAAATAATATCAAATGGAAAAGGAATTATTATTTTGTGGTAGTAGATGTATCTTCTCTGTACACATGTATACAGCACAACCTAGGTTTAACAGCAATTGAATTTTTCTTGAATCACTACAGTGATTATGAACCAGCAACCAAATTGTTCATATTGAGTGCAATTGAATACCTTTTAACACACAATTTTTTTCTGTTTGGGAGGGATTTCTTTCTCCAGAGACGTGGAACAGCTATGGGGGCCAAGTTTGCCCCCTCTTGCGCCAACCTTTTCATGGGTTGGTGGGAGCTGTTCCACGTCTTTGGAGACAGAAACCCCTTCAAGGACAAAATAATACATTTCTTCAGATACATAGATGATTTGCTTTTTATTTTTGAGGGAGAAACATCAGATGTAGAAAATTTTTGTACATATCTTAATCACAATAATTGTGGCTTGAAATTTGTGGGAGAATACAGTCCAGTGTCCATACATTTTTTGGACTTAGAATTAAAGGCAGACCATATCAATGAGACCATAACTACTACTCTATATAGGAAGCCAACAGCAGGGAACACCACACTGCAATTCAATTCATGTCATCCAAAACATATTTTTAAAGGTATCCCAAGAGGAGAGTTTATTAGAGCAAGGAGAAATTGCTCAACAGAGGCAGATTTTACAGAGGAGTGTAATGTTATAACAACAAGGTTAAAACAAAGAGGTTATAATGAAGATATACTAAAGAAAGCTAGGGAAGATGTACAGTCGAAAACAAGAGAGGATTTGTTAACATATAAAATAAAATCTTCAAATCTAAAAGACAAAAACAAACCTAGGTTTATTACTACATATAGTGAAGATTTCAACAGCATTAAGAAAATCGTAAAATAAACCATTCCCATTTTGCACTCAGACCCAATTCTCAAAGTAATAACAAGTGAAGGTATTGACATAATATTCAAGAGAGGAAAAACTCTGTCCAATTATCTTTCCCCCTCTGATTTACCAACTAAGACCAATAGCTGTTGGCTAAAAGGAAAAAATGTTTTTTACAAATGCAGAAGGAACATCTGCAAAACTTGTCATCATGTAACTGAGGGAGACAATTTTGTCTCAAGCACCACACAACAAAAATTTAATATTAATTATTATATAAATTGCTCTACAACACACGTAGTATATTTACTTACATGTCAACTATGTAAAATTCAATATGTAGGAAAAACAAAACGTAGTATCAAGGATAGATTCCTACAACATTTGAGATCCATTGAGGATGATGAAACGGATACTCCTGTATCCAGACACTTTAAAAATTGCCATAATGCTGATGCATCACTGTTAAAAATCCATTGTATAGATCATGTTCCCTTATGGAAAAGAGGAGGAGATAGAGAGGACAAATTAAATAAACGTGAAGTTTTCTGGATCTTCAAACTCAGAACTAGCAGCCCACAGGGCCTAAATATGAGGAGAGACCTAGATTTATTTGTGAATTAAATATGAAGTTCAATTATAACATCAATGACTTTATCTATTTTTACCTCTTTAATACCTAAAAATAAATTTCAAAGTAAAAGTACGAAATATATAAAACAATTTATAGGTAACAATAGCTGTAATTCAATGATAAAACAAATATATATACACTTCTGTTTCAAGAAATTATTCACTAAATACTGTCTAGGGCAAATAAATAAGTATATATTATGTATTAGATAGCTAAAATTTATTTTGCAGGAAAATATACAATGTTGTTCAAAGATTTTCTGTCCCTTTAAGAAATTGGCTATAAAGCTTGTATGATCAGGACCTCACACAAGCAGTGACCAAGTGCGCTACCCGCACGAAACATGTCTGCATGAGGTCCTGATCTTTGCAACATTGTATCTGGTTTTAACTTGAGTGCTATATTTTACAACCCTATGGTTGTTATGTTTTTACCCTGTAAATTCTAATAAAGGGACTTTTAACTTTTATAAGGAGTTCGTTGCACTTTTTCCAGTACTCTGCCAACCATTGGATACTTATTCACATGTGACCTGGTTCACAGACCAGGATTTGGAGTACACACAGCTGCAGTTCTCAAACAACTATACCTCCATTGCTACGGATGTGCCGGTTCAAAGCCGTTTTCATTACCGCCTCTCAGGTAACAGTTTTCTAATATTGGTTACCTTATTGCGGTCCCGTTGTGCGCTCATACTCTACTTTGTATTTCTATATATATATATATATATATATATATATATATATATATATATATATATATTACTTTATCTAACTATTAATATATCTAATAACATAATTTATATATCCAAAAAATAACAAAAAACTATCATCTACCTATCTATCTATATATTTTTAAACCTAGTTATATCACAATATAATCCAAACTATTAACATAAATAGTGAAATGTTATTGGCTGGAGGGTCATTGGATATAGGCTCAGCTTGCTCAGGTAACTGTGTAGCTGGAGTAGCTGGCAGGGATAGAGTCAAGCTGGTTGTTGCTCTATAGTGCAGCAAAATAAATGTTTCCTCTAGATCCACAGGTTGCAGGTTTAATATGACACTTGAGTCTGTTTCTGGCTAAGATACATTGACAATGTGTTCTTCCTATGGGAAGGGCCCCAAAATAAACTGGATGAATTCCTGAATCGATTCAATAACAACTCCCTTATTATTAAATTAACCTGGGAGAAAAGTTTAGAGAGCATAACATTCTTGGATAAAAATTTTCAAAAATAATGATGGTGAAATCAGTACTGACATATATAGGAAATAGACAGCTACCAACAGTCTCCTACACTCAAGTAGTGTACATTGCCCACACACAGCCAGATCCCTCCCTATAGGGGAATTCCTCTGAATTAAAAGAAATTGCTCTGATGATTTAACATACCAGCAACGAGCAACAGAATTACAAAACCAACTGAGACTAAAAGGGCTCCATGTACTAAGCCGTCAATTCATCCGTCATTGTAGACGCGGATAAACTCGCCGTTACTCGCCGCGGGCGAAATGGTGTCCGCTGTCGCTATGTACTAATATTCCCCCAATAAATAGACAAGTCTAGCCCGCCGCGAGCAGTTGCGGATTGTTGATAAATTTGACGCCTCGCTCGCCGCGACTAAGCTGATATACTTAACTTTCAGTTGAATTGTCTGGCCAATTATTAACACGTGACATGCAAGGTGTCACGAACATCATAGTAGTCACGGGAATAGAATTTTGCTCCTATAAAAGTTCAACTTATCTAAATAACTTTATTATTGTTCAAAATTTTTTGAAGAGTGATAACAGAGCGTTATTTTTGTAATATTTATTTACAATTTGGATATGGCTTCATCTGGATCTGATAATATATAAATATTAATATAAAAATAATTATAAAGATTGACAACTATACAATACAAATTTAAAATATAGATTACTCTTTAATTACAGTCGACAAATTAAGCGCAATTTATGTACATGGAAATGAGAGACAAATTAGACGCCAGTTATGCTGTAAGTACAATGCTGATATTACTGCCTTTTATATATGTCTAGACTGGCGTCTAGATTGACTTTCCTATTGTTTTGTACCTTGCCCGCCACCTAAAAGGTGGCGAGGCAAAAATAACGAGGTGGGAGCGGAAATTGTAGCGAGCGGACAAATAGATTTTTTAGTACATTCGTTTTTGGCGAGTTGGTGGTCAAATGTGTCTAATTACAGTGAAAAATGGAGCGGTAGCGAGGTTTGGCGGATAAGTATGCTTGCAATTTTAAAGATGCGAGTTTTAACATAATTGACGGCTTTGTACATATCAGTTTGCGAATTTTGACGCGAGATTTGTTGCGGGTAGCTCGCTGACTGCTTAGTACATGGAGCCCTAAGAGGTTACAGCAACCAAAGTATCAAAAAAGCCAAACAAAGAGGTGAGGCTACAGATAGGAAGAAATTACTATACAAAAATGAGAAAGCAAAGGATGAGACTAAAAGGTTAATTGTAACCTACCCACCTCAAACTAAGGAGGTGGTAAATATCCTGAATAAACACTTGGGAATACTTAAATCTGACCCAGCGCTAGATAAAATTCTAGGAGATAAAATATAAGTCGGATATAGAAGATCTAAAAATCTAAAGGATATGTTAAGTCCAAGCCACTTTGAGAAAAGAAAGAGTAAATTTAATCCCCTTGCACTTGGCAATTACAAATGTAGAAATTGCTCTATCTGTAAGCTTTTAACACCACTCAAAACCATTACTTACAGGTTTGGTAAGATGCACAAAATTAATTCTCATATTAACTGTAATACTGACATAGTAATTTATGGAATCACCTGTAACTGTAAGGTAATTTACGTCGGAATGACTTCACGCAAACTGAGAATCAGAATGTTGGAACATCTAAGTAATATCAGAAATGGCAACAAAGACCTACAAGAAAAGAAAATTCTCACTTCAGTAGCATCTCATTTTCTCTGAAAACATCAAGCCAATACCTCTGAGTTTCACTGTTTTGGTGTCCAAACAGTAAGACTAGGAATAAGAGGAGGAGACATAGAGCAGTCACTATTACATGAAGAAAGTCTCTGGATATATCTATTAAATTAAATCCAACCCAATGGATTAAAGGAAAACAATAATTTCTTCACTTATTTATAAAGAGTCAAAATACCTAAAATTAAAGGGACACTGAACCCAAATTTTTTCTTTTGTGATTCAGATAGCGAATGCAATTTTAAGAAACTTTCTAATTTACTCCTATTATCAAATGTTCTTCATTCTCTTGGTATTTTAATTTGAAAAGCAAGAATGTAAGTTTAGATGCCGGACCATTTTTGATGAACAACTCGGGTTGTTCTTGCTGATTGGTGGATAAATTCATCCACCAATGGTTCTGGACTTTCCTTTTCAAATAAAGATAGCAAGAGAACGAAGAAAAAATTGATAATAGGAGTAAATGAATTGCTTAAAATTGCAAGCTCTATCTGAATCACAAAAGAAAAAAAGTGGGTTCAGTATCCCTTTAAGGGATGTATTGCAGCTCCTGAGTAAGATAATACAGATGATTGGTGACTATGTAGGTATGTCTACTCAGATTGGCCCACAGGTCATGTCCTTCTCAGAAGCAGCAGTGCACTGTGGCTTCTGAATAGGTTTTGGCTATGTATTTAACATATTTTTTTTTTTTATGTCTGCTTCCCAAACTGACCTTAGTAAGTATTTCTAAAATACAACCTATTCAAACTGCACACATCTTTACCCCCTTTTAACCTGTTATAGATTTACATACCTCCAAACATTTACTGGATACATTCCATGATGTTAGTGGTTAAAGTACTTGTGGGCAGTGGTTTATTTTTGTGGACAGGGTTTACGTGGGAGGGGCGGAGTAACATGTGGATGGATGGGACTGCAGTTGGGGTGTGTTTAGGTTGTATCTTGGCAGGATGTGGGTGTGTCTAGGTGGGGCGTGAGCAAGGCTCATTCAGTCCCTAAAAATAGTAAGCAGGCTATACCTCCCAATAAATGACAATACAACAGGATGAGGTACAGTTGGGGGACATACAACTAGTTAATAATATCTTGCAGGTATACAGGTTACAATGCAACATTTCTGTAAAATACTCATTGTTTTATAAAGCATTATGCACTATAACAATGGCTTAAAAATATAATTATTTAACATAAGCATTGTGTAGATAATATTTTACCCTCTCACATCCAGTGCAGCTGAAAAGATATTTAAGATTATTATTATTGTTTATTTATAAAGTGCCAACATTGCAGCGCTATAATGCAGTTACAGAATACAATAAACAGTTATGAGCGCAATAATTACAAGACAATTACATAAATAATAATACGTAAGGGTAGAGGGTTCTGCCCTTGAGTCACTGTAAGCTGTAAACCATATTTACATAAAATTATCAGTAGGACAGATGGACTCATGAGTTTACATTCTAAAGTTAACAGGAAACATTAAGCAACACATAAACAAAATGTAATTGTATTTTTATCTGTAATGTTTGAGCTTCCTTTTCAAATCTATTTAGTCTTATTACCTTTGTAATCCTGTAGTGTCTCACTATCTCTAAGAGCGCTGTTTTCCTTTCAACAGCACTTTATCATTGTCTTTTCAGAAATTGATTCACCGGGGTAGAATTATTAAATGCCGGGTGGACATGATTCGCTGTAGCCAATCATGTCCGCCCGACATCGCTAAATGCCGACATCATATGCTGTCGGCATATGCTGTCGGCATTTCACATTGCACAAGCATTTCTTGTGGAATACTTTTGCAATGCCGCCCCCTGCACATTCACGGCCAGGGGGTGTCAATCATCCCGATCAAAAAGGTGGTGGACAAGTTAAGTAGCAGTGCTTTTACGACCACTGCTTCTTAATTTAAGTTTTTGGCAAGCCGGAAACTTCGGGTGAAGACAGCAGCAGCCGCTGTTTGTTAAATCTAGCCCACCATCTTACTATGACCACCTGCTTATTACTGAAATAGCTGTTTTTGTTCATTAGAACTACCACCCATTGTTTTCAAGAACAGACCCAGTCAAATGGGCAGAGCCAATAGGAAGAGCAGACCTGCTTATCTTATCTCTCTCTATATACACAAAGACCAATACATTGGTAATGAAACTTTCATTTTGTTTCATGCTTTTTTAGAGCATTATAAATAGTGAGCAAATCTGTTGTGAACAAAATATCTCTACAGATATAGGAAACACCATTCCCCATTTATGCACAATCGCAAATCAATGAATCATTGCTTAATCACAAACACTATGATATGCATATTGTGTCCCTTATCTTCTGTACCATACAAAAAACATAAATACTGCAACAATGATTTAGTTTAGAGAATAATGAAGATTCTACATTTAAAACCTAGGTGGTCTCCGTTCTGCAGAAGCAATATTGAAATAATAAAATATTCTAGAACATTATAGAATTATTATTGCTCCTTCATATTCATTTAAATTGTGTTAGATTGCACCATTTTACTAAACAGACAAACTGAAAGGGAAAATGTATATACCGTATATCTACAAGCATGAACTGGATCCTAGGCAGTTATTGAATAGGTTAGTACTCTACAACAGGATAGGGTGATTGATGGAAAAGGTCATAAGGACAATCCATTTTCAAATAGCTTAGAGAATGGACCTTGCGGTGACCATTATGTGAGGCTAATTATTTATTTGTCTTTTTTTAATATACATTTGTAGTCTGTTCCTTTACTAACAGGTTTCTTAGTAAGAAAACATCAGTAACTTTTCACTTCTTCCACTGATGAGCAATACAAGAGAAACTTGTTAAAACAATTGATAAATAATATGTCAGATATAGCAAACCTTTCTGTAAACTGTTAGCAAACCTTTTAGTGATCAGTGTGTTTCTCATATGTCTGCAGGCTGCATATCAGTCTTTCTAAATTCAGATTTTTCATTGGCAAGTACCAACTTGCTTACTGACACTTCTGCTTGTTCATCTAATCGGTACACTGTGCAAGAGCATAACGGTTCCAAGGTATTGACTTCACATTAATATAAACAATTTTTGTCTGATGCTTTTTTTTAGTGGTAAACTATTTAAATGATTATTAAATTAAAAATTAAACTAAAATTATTAGATAGAATGTTACATTTTAAACAACTTTCCATTTCACTTCTATGATTAGTTTTGCTTAGTTCTCTTGGTGTCCTTTCTTAAATAATTATCCTGGTGGGTTTAGGAGTATTCTAAAGTGTCTAGCAGTCTATGGCAGGTGTGTTTTTAAAGGGACACTGAACCCAAAAAAATGATTTTGTGATTCAGATAGAGCATGCAATTTTAAGCAACTTTCTAATTTACTCCTATTATCAATTTGTCTTTGTTTCCTTTGCTATCTTTAATTGAAAAATAAGGCATCTAAGTTTTTTTTTTTATTCAGGACTTTGGACAGCAATTTTTTATTGGTGGATGAATTTATCCACCAATCAGCAAGGACAACCCAGGTTGTTCACCAAAAATGGGCTGGCATCTAAACTTACATTCATGCATTTTAAATAAAGATACCAAGTGAATAAAGAAAAATTGATAACAGGAGTAAATTAGAAAGTTGCTTAAAATGTCATGCTCTATCTGAATCACAAAAGAAAAATTTTTGGTTCAGTGTCCCTTGAAGGAAATGTATTTTTATACATTTTAGTCTAAAGACGACTGAATCTCACAATTTAACACTTAGAAGCACTGTTAATGCACCACTCACTTCAGTAAATATTTCAGCACTTTTATTTTATTTTAATCTTTAATTTGCCACAGCTCACTTTAATTCAAGATACCGTACTGTGATATTGGATCACAGAAGTCATGATTTATACTGATACACTATCATATGGAAGATTATTTATACACATAAGTTAGGCATTCACTATATTAATATGTATCCAAGAAAAGTGTACAGCACCCAGGTAGGAATTCAGGTGTACATGGAAAAAAGAGGGACTGTTAACCCCTATAACTCCAGCAAACAAAGGACTCCACAGCACCTTCCGTATAACAAAATTTATTCCGCTTCTTCTCCCATGGAGGTACAAAAGTGTTACAGCAATGTTTTGGGAGAATATCCCTTGTTAAAATGCATATATTATGTGTAAAAATTCACACAATCTACACGTTAGGCACTCACTATATCAATAAATAATTAAAATATTATCTCCTGACACAACACAGTTATGTATATCTAATCCCCTATTTAAACACTTTGGTGATCTTATTTTAATACCTACCTTCAGATTTATAGATATTCATTATCTGGTCATTTTAAAGTAATATAATGTTAATGTGAAGCATAACCATTTATTTATACATTCCACTTTCCCAAATAATGGATTGATAAATATAGACATAATACTGTCTAACATACCAAGCTACTATCTAATACATTGTTGATAAACATGTCAGTCTTAGGATTGTCATGATATCCTAAGGATCCAATTTGCTGTATGCAAATTAAGAGGCATGTCTGATGTCATAAAAAGCCGCTGTGGTGCTTCGCCTTTTGATAAAGCCGGAATGCCGGCAAAACATGTCAAGGGAGGGGAGTGAGCTAGTGGGAGCTCTCTAATTGTGTTTATAAACTTGCAGAAGCAATCTACTTTTACTTAAATTAATGTGGTCTCAGTTTACGTAACACTGAGTATGTAATATCAAGTAATTCTTGTAACTATAACCTTTAAACCTTGTTAACTACAGATTGATATTGTTGTATGGTGGTACAGCCTAACTGATATTGCAAGTGGAATATAATAAGGGTCATCCATTGGGTGATTATCAGGTTTCTGATCATTGAATTCTTGCTAATATATTTAATCCACAGCTACTATAATCCACCTAGCTCATATAGGTTTACAACTAGTGCTCTGATTTGTTAATAATAACGCATATACAAACTATCATATTCATTGACTGATAGTAACGTTAGTACTCTGTCAGTTGGTCGTTATAATATTCATAAGTGAACTCCAATGCTCGATAAAGTTGCTTATATTTAATCACTGGTTCAGTTACGGTTCATACTGTGATCTTTATTATTAGATCTGGTATATAACCAGGGTTCATTGCTGCTAGCATTTTAGTTTTAACGTACCCATTTTTTTACGTTTTAATTTTTTCATGATGTCAATACCCCAGTTTCAATAAACATGTAAGGGTCTCATTTGAGTGCTTATATAGTATCACCTTTTTGTTTCAGTTCCTTTAACTGATATTGTGAATGTGGTTGTGTATCTGTCAAATGGATAAAACAGTACATACAATAGTATAAAGTATAAACCTTAATTTAAATTGGGATACCGTGTTAGGTAAAGAGTTTATCTGTCAAAGGGACAGTTAACAATGTATATGAGAGAGCTAAAAAAATGAGGCGACAAAGGGGACATGTGTAATTGCTAGGTCTTTAAATTTCATTGGGATATATACCTTACAAACTCTGGTTGGTATAACATGTCTTTGTAAACACATCAAGGGGGAACTAATTTAACAGTGTGCCGCCACATTAAATTTGAAAAAAGAGCTTTTAATTCTATTGGGATGTTTTCACTGTGATGGTCTGTGTTATGTTCTTAAATAAATCACAAAATGTCATAAAAAGTCACAACAATTTTTTTTTTTATTCTTTATTTTATAACAAACTGAAGCATATACAGAGTTCAAAATTTGCACCATGCAGTGCTACAGAAATGGGTGCAGCAATGAAAAAAGCAAAAAACCAACACATTTTCAATTTTCACTTTGTTATTGTTTTTTTAATATTACAATAAAACAATAGAAATGCATTTATTAGATCTTGAGATTATATAATTCTTCTTACAACAATTCAGATCAAGTACACTACAAATATTATGATTCTAGAGCTAGCGGTAGGGGCACCCCACCCTTAGTGTCTTTCTGTGATACTCAGCTAGACCCCCCCCAAAAAATGATGTAGTTTGTACTGTACAAGTCAGGGGTAGGCCGTCCTTTCTAGTTTTCTGATTCCCATATGATTTAATCTAGATGTTTTATTCAAATCATATTTTTGGGGTTGTATAGTCCTAGTAAGGTTCAACCCAAGAATACCTATCCATCTCTAATTAGGTATCTTGACTTGCTTCCAAAGGGAATTAAACACAATAGAATAAAACAAAACAAGACAAAACAAAACAAATACAAAATGAAGACAGAAAAAAAAGAGAGAAAGGGACCCTCCCTTTCCTCCATCACTATTACATTCAAGTTCCTGGAAGAACTTTAATTTGTACCAGGTACAAAATGCATTCAACTTTTTAAGTGGCTTTATTAGTTGTAGCTGTACCTCTATAGAGTAGGATTTTATTGATCCTAACCATTTCCCAAAATAAATATTTAGGGATTTTTAAATATTAGGAGAGTCAAGGTGCTGTTCCATAAATATAAGATCCCTTATTTCTTTTAAAAATGTAGAGAAAGATGGAGTCTACTTAGCTTTCCAGTTTTCTAGTATAAGATTTCTTCCTAATAGTATCACTGAGTTTATCAACTAATAATTTCTGTGTCTCTCTGGTGTGCATAAGAAAAAGATAGATTTAGAGTCAATACAAAGGTCTCTATCTAAAGCCTTGTTTAACCAGTAATTAATTTTATTCCCGAATTGTCTGGTCTTCGGGCATGACCAAAAACAATGGATAAGGTCCACTTTTGGCTTTTTGCATCTAAAACAATTTGACGAGTTATTTACAGCCCATTTACCCATTTGTGCTGGTGTTATATAGATTCTATTTATAATTTTACATTGAGATTTTCTCCAAGATTCTATAAAAGAGGATCTGTTTGCTATTTAAAAAAAAATGTAATCTCGTCCAAATTTGTAGATGCAAAATCCTTTTCCCATTTAGTTTGTAACCAATTCATATGTGATAGACCAAGATTATTAATCAAGATATTATATAAAAAGGAAATGGAATATAATCCCTGATTATAAAGATTAATTGCTGGAGCTAGATTACCTAAATCCCAATTTGGTTCATTATTCTGAGGCATTCAATACAAAAGTGTCTTAATTGAAGATAAGCAAAAAAGCTGTGTTTATTTAAATTAAATTCTTGTTTAAGCGAATTGAATGTTTTCATAGCTTCCGAGCTCTCTTCCTTTACTTGGATTAAATTTAGAATGCTTTTTTTAATCCACTCTTCAAACAGAGGGGAGGAGATTCCCGGGGGGAATTCAGGATTGCCTGTTATCGGAAGATGTTTAGATAGTTTGTGGTTAACCTGGATTTCCTTTGTATATTTCTGCCAGGCTAGAAGTGGATCTTTAAATATATGTATTTTTAGTAGATGCTTAGGGATTTTAGTATTAGTGCAATGTATAATAGCTTTTAGGGAGAATGGTGCCACTATTTTAGATTCTAGACATGAATTTGTCACCAGTCTAGAACCACTTTTACTAAGGTGGCTTAAATGTAGAATTTTAAATTGGATAAGGCTAATCCTCCTGCATGTAGGCTTAATTTTGTAGAGGACATTCAAATATTTTTTTTGCCATATAAACCTGGCTGTGACACTATTGAATGGCAGATAGAGAGATTGGCAATTGAGATCATCTTTTGAGATCTTCTTCTATTTTAACAAATAGAGGAGCGAAATTCAAATTATACCATCTATCTGGATCTCTACTTATTTTAATTCCCAAATAGTTAATAAAATCTACTATTTTAAAAGAGACATGATGATACTTGTAGTTGGGGGTCTAATCCATAAAAGCTCAGATTTATCTGTATTGATTTTAAATCCGGAAAATGATGCGAATAGATCTGCCAGGTCCAGAAATTGTTTAATAGAGGATTCTGCCTTACCTAAAAATAGTAGCAAATCATCTGCAAACAATGTTAAGACTGATTTTGTATCTCAAATAATAATACCAAACATCTCTTGGTGTAAAAGGATTGCCATAGTTTCCTGTGAAAAGTTAAGTAAGAGTGGAGGTAGGGGGCATCCCTGACATGTTGCTCTCTCTAGTGCAAGGTTTTTGGTAATACAGGGTGTTGGTAAAATAATTGTATAAGGTTAAAGAAATTACCCTGAAATCCAAAGGTGGTCCCAATTTACTAAGTCGAATGCTTTTTTGGCATCGACTGAAAGTACCCGACTTGATCTTCATGAATCAGAAACACAAGATTTTTTTTAATCTATCTGCTAAAATAGACATAAAGATCTTATAGTCATTGTTAAGTAACGCAATCGGTCTATAGGAAATTATATTTTCAGGATCCTTTTTTTTTAGAATTAACTTAATTGTGGAGGCTGTAAATTAGATAGAATTAATTTTAGTTTCAATAAAATATTGATTATAAAGGTTGACTAGAGTAGGGGTGATCTCATCCTTAAAGCATTTATAAAATTCTGCCGGGATATAATCGGGTCCTGGTGATTTACCTCCCTTAGCCGATTGTATATGTATAAGTACTTCGTCTAGTGAAATGGGTAAATTTAAATCTAGAAGTTCATGTAGTTTAAGTTTAGGTGTATTGCAGTTATGCCAGAACTTATCTTTATTCTGTCAATTTATCTCCCATTTTGCATAGATTTCTTGATAATACTTAAGGAATGCCTCTCTTATCAACTTTTGGTCACAAATTCTTTGATCATTTTCCCTGAGTGCCGGGATAGAATTATACTCGGTATTATTATTGATTAATATGGATAGAAATTTGGCTGATCTACCATAGTGACTCCTAAACTTAACTTTTTGTTTTTTTTCTTCCTGAATATCTCTTTGCTTTAGAAAGGTTTCTCTCTCTTGTCTACTCATTAAATATTTCTCCCAGGTGGCTTCCATTGGGGATGCAATATATCTTTCATAACTGTTTTTGACCTGTTTTAGCCAATTGAATATCCCTTAATTTATACTTTTTTTTTCCATTTACAGAGATAGGCTAGAATTTCTCCTCTAATAAAGCCTTACAGGTCTCCCAGAATATTTCCGGTTTAATAAAAAGCTTCTCTATTATTAAACTAGAGATTATCTGATAGGTATCTAGGAAAGGAAAAACTAGAGAATTTGGGAAAAGTAAGTGGATGACCTTGTAATTGTAAGGAGATAACTGAATGATCTGAAATAAGAATTTCTTTGATATCTGTTTTTATAGTGTTTCCCATTAAGTTGTCAGATATTAAGAAAAAATATATCCGGGAGAAGGCTTTATGTGTCTTTGACTCACATGTGTATGTTCTTTTATAAGGATTTTGAAGGTGCCAGATATCTTGCAATTTTAAATCTTGTGTCAAAAGTTTATAGTTTTTGTTCCTTCTAAATTGAGTGAACTTTTGAATTGTTGAAAATCTATCTAAACTTGGGCTTGGAGTCATGTTAAAGTCTCCTGCAACTATAATCTTTTTCCCATTAAATTTCATAAGATTTGTTCTTAATTTCTCCCAAAATGATGAGTCTAGTTTATTGGGGCCATATACATTGCAAAGCACCAGCTTTAATAACCTGAAGATCAATCTCTAGAATTATAAATCAGGCATGGGGAACTATATTTTGGGAAATAATATTAAAATTCAGATTCTTGTGGAAGAGAATACTGACACCCTTTTTCCGCCTACAATAAAGTATGAAAAAACCTCCCCCACCCAAGACGTTTTAAGTTTCCTGGATAACTGCTGTCTGAGGTTTGTATTTGTTTAGGTGTTTTAATATCCTCTTCCATTTTATCAGAGAAATAATCCCCTCACATTCCAAGATAGAATATTCAAATTTGTAATCCCTATCATATCTATAGAGTAATAGCGGGTAACATAGCCATCAAATATTTATCCATGGCAAGCAGCATATGGATTCTGTGGAGGGGGAGAGGGGGGATGAAGAAAGAAAAGAGAGATGAAAAAAGAAAAAGGACATAATTAAATAATTAAAAACAAGAACGTATTCATGAACAACATTATTGTTCTTTTAAAGGAATTCCTGAATCTGACACATGGTTTATTTACCTCTTCTATTATTCCAGCTTCAGTTCTTTTAAATGAAGGTGTGCCTCACTAGTATTAATTACATTTTTCATTATTCCATTTATTGAGAGGAGGATTTTAGCTTGGTTAAGTAGTTTGGCATTATAATTTGCATTGATTAATCAAGTGCAGAATGGAGCCATTGCCTTCCTTTTGGTAGCCGTCTCTACTGAATAGTCCTGAAAAAGTAAAATCCTGGATTGGTCAATTCTGCACTCATTCATCTTGTGATAACTTCTAAAAATGTTAACTTTATCTTGAAAGTTCAAGTATTTTATCATTAAGGGGCGACCTTTACTAGAACCCTTTGCATCTTTCCTGGGTGGGCCCATACAGTGGGCGCTTTCTACTACCATAGGTAGATGATACCCCAAGCCTAGAATTTGAGGTAGCTGCACTGAGGCAAAGGGCATAAGATCATTAAAGTTTGCTGTTTCTGGATACTGATTACTTTTATATTGCTACGTCTTGATCTATCTTCAAGGTCCTCTGTCCTTGCACTCAGTGCAGCCACCTGTTTCTCCAGTACTATTGTGTACTATTTATAAGAGGTCAGCCCTTAATTACTTCAGGGTTGAGTACTATACCTCAGACTTATATTTGTTCTATTAAATATGCCAGAATCAAAATAAATTATAATAGCTTGAAAAAACAGAACATAAAGTCCCAATGAGATATTAGCGAGATGGAAACAGCTCTTTCTTATAGAGTTTAGTTCTTAAATCCAAGTATTTAGAGAAAGAGAAAGCTAGTCCCAAAGAAAACACATGTCATTTAACATTTTTGGGACAGGGTGATTACACCTCCATAAGGATTTTTCACCTCTTAGCCCTTGGTTTTGATGGCTTATTCCACCTCCCTACCTCGGGATATGAGCGAATATCAGAGAAGCGTGCTTCTGTAAAGAGTGTATTAAATAAGCATTTGCTTTTAGAGTCTCAGCCAGAGAAGGAAGTAGTACTTTCTTTTAGTGGATTTACAATACGAATACACTTGCAATTTCCCAGATATAATGCAAGCAAAATCTATTGTCACATGAATCAGTTTGATTTTACCCCAATACTTGCGTTTAGAGCGGACTTGTAGCCTGATGCGTCCTAGTCTGTGAGTGCAACGATCTGTAAGACACCTTCACCGCTTTGCAGTTGCAGCTCTGATTGTCCCTCTCCACCGGACTCTACTAGATCTAGTTTTCGGGTCCATGGTTGTTAGGTTCCTAGGGAGTAATGTGCTCCGGATCGGCAACCTCGTCTGTCATCCAGCATCCGTGTTTCTTCTGAAGCTGCGTTTGGCTTTTCCGGATCTCTATACCTGGGGATCTCTAGCAGATTAAGCCTCCAGACAAGTAATCCATAGATAGATAGCTGGGTTCTTGCTTTTTACCCAGCATCCAGATTCAGAAACAAAGCCCTATCAAGTTTAGTTGTTCAGGAGTGCCCGGGCAAAAGGGCAACTTAGACAGGCTGGTAGTTTCCGACTCCGGTTACATTCGTGCAAACGATGCACAAGGTTCTAAGCCGTGTAAACTGCTGCGGCAAAGTGGGTTGTTTGAATAGCGCACTCTTAGAGAGCAGCTCACCAACTCCAAACACAGCTTGCTCCTCCCACCAGAACCACCCTCTTTTCCACAACAATTTTAAGTACTAACCTGTTTGATATTCATCTGAATTTCCAAGTAAACAGCCAAATAAACTACCAAGTTCTCCTGTGAAAAATAAAAATAAAATTAGAAGGGTCAATGACAGTCCCCCACCCAAAAAAATATATTCAAGCATTAGGGGTGGGGGAAAAAAAAGATTATTGTATAGAACCAATAAAAAAATGTACAGAAGCAGGAACATTAGCAACATGCATAGTTTATACATGGTGGTTCCAGAGTAGGAGTCTACAAAGGCACCATGTAAACTGTCATTCCTAGGTGGTGCTGAAGAACCTTTTGCCTTAGAGGTGGATTGCCATCCACTTAAAGTAGCATTTCCAATAAGAGACAACAAAATTGTTAAATATTTTAGTATATTTTGGTACATATGACAGAGAAGCTGTCAAAATGATGTTATAGATACATAGTTAAAGGGACATGAAACACAAAAAAATTATTTCATGATTTAGGTAGAACATGCAATTTTAAACAACTTTCCAGTTTACTTCTATTATCAAATTTGCTTTATTCTCTTGGTATAATTTGTTGAAGGAGCAGCAATGCAGTACTGGTTTCTAACTGAACACATGGGTGAACCAATGACAATCAGTGTATATGTGCATCCACCAATCAGCAGCTAGAACCTAGGTTCTTTGCTGCTCCTGAGCTTTCCTAGATAAACCTTTCAGCAAAGGATAATAAAAGAAGGAAGCAAATTAAATAATAGTAGTAAATTTGAAAGTTGCTTAAAATTGTATGCTCCACCTAAATCATGAAAGAAAATTTTTGTGTTTCATGTCCCTTTAAATAGCTAAAAATCTACATATATGTTTAGCTATAGACAGGTCTAAATAACTAGAAAGCTATACATCTAGATAGCAGTACATCTACATAGCCAGATATCTAGATAGGCAAATATATAGATAGCCAGATATATAGATATCCACATATCTTGATAGCCAGATATCTAGACATCCAGATATCCACAAAGCCAGATATCTAAAAACATAGAAAAAGCTAAATAGATAGATCCTATTGCTGTATACACATAATTAATACATAATCATACATGAGTAATTACTTTTCAGCTGCATTAATAAAACTTGATACAATGACATGCGGATTACAAACTACATGCACAATAGACTAGATGTTACATTTTCTACAATCTTAATGCAATACACTTTCTCTATGGTTGTAAAATTAATTAATTGTGCATCACAGATGGTTTATAGATATTTGTGTTTTTTAGCTGCTACAACAGCACTTGAAAAGTTAAAGGGACAGTCAACACCAGAATGTTATAGAAATACCCTTTTGACCTCTGTGATTACCTTGTATCTAAGCCTCTGCAAACTGCCTCCTTATTTCAGTTCTTTTGACAGATTTGCATTTTAGCCAATCAGTGCTCTCTCTAGGGTAACTTCACGTGCACAAGCTAAATGTTATCTATATGAAACACATGAACTAATGCCATCTAGTGGTCAAAATGCATTCAGATTAGAGGCAGCCTTCAATGTCTAAGAAATTAGCATATGAACCTCCTATAATTATCTTTCAACTTAGAATAACAAGAGAACAAAGCAAAATTGGTGATAAAAGTAAATTGGAAAGTTGTTTAAAATTACATTCCCTGTTTAAATCCTGATAAAAATGTTTGGACTTGACTGTCCCTTTAAGTATATCTAGCTAGCTATACATCTACATAGCTAACATTTAGATATCCACGTGGATTACAAACTAGATGCAAAATAGTCTACATGAATAAATTGTGCGTCATTGACGATGTATATATATTTATGTTTGTCAGTTAGTTGCTACAATTCTTAATAAAATACAACACTTGAAAAATGTAATAAGTTCATTGATTATACATCAAGGACCAGATACTGAGTTGTAGCACAAACGTTTGCGTGCAAGTGATAAGGGGTTTATCATAAGGTGTTTGCACTCGTGGGGCTCACCACAGTTATTACAAGTTGAAGTAAATGTGATCGCTTGAGCACAATCACAATTTAAGCTAAAATGATTACTGCGTCCTCAGAGCTCTGGTTAACTGTCACAAAACTAAAAAGTTGTACAAAACACAAAGTATAGTTAGACTCATAGTAACACCATCTTATAAAAATTATTATTAAAAAAATTGCACACAAAAGTTATAAAGGCTCATAGATATGAGAACCCAGGTGTTAGACAAAAAAAGGCAGACAATGAGCATTAACATAGACATACATACATATGCCTACTTTAAAAATATATATGTATGTTAATATTTGTATGTATATACTGTATATATATATATATATATATATATATATATATATATATATATATATATATATACTATGCATATATATATATATATATATATATATATAAATATATATTATATACGTATATAAACAGGTGGCCCTCATTTTACAACGGTTTAATTTACACCATTTCAGAATAACAACCTTTTTGTATCCTGAATAACAACCTTTTTTTACAATCAGCCAATCAGATTCAAATTCAATTGGATTGGCTGATCCAATCAGCCAATCAGATTGAGCTTGCATTCTATTGGCTGATCGGAACAGCCAATAGAATGTGAGCTCAATCTGATTGGCTGATTGGATCAGCCAATCAGATTGAACTTGAATCTGATTGGCTCATTCAATCAGCCAATCAGATTTTTCCTACCTTAATTCCGATTGGCTGATAGAATCCTATCAGCCAATCAGAATTCGAGGGACGCCATCTTGGATGATGTCACTTAAAGAAGTTAGATTAGGGGTATGTGGGTGGTGGGTTGTAATGTTCGGGGGGGTATTGTATGCTTATTTAAATGCAAAAGAGCTGTTTTCTTTGGGGCATGCCCCGCAAAAGGCCCTTTTAAGGGCTGGTAAGGTAAAAGAGGTTTTCAATTTTTATTTTAGAATATTTATTTTACAGGCAACTTTGTATTTATTTTAACCAGGTACAATAGCTATTAAATAGTTAATAACTATTTAATAGTTACCTAGTTAAAATAATTACAAAATTACCTGTGAAATAAATCCTAACCTGAGTTACAATTAAACCTAACACTACACTATCAATAAATGAATTAAATAAAATACCTACAATTACCTACAATTAAACCTAACACTACACTATCAATAAATAAATTAAATAAACTACCTACAATTATCTACAATTATACCTAACACTACACTATCAATAAATAAATTAAATAAACTACCTACAATTATCTACAATTAAACCTAACACTACACTATCAATAAATTAATTAAATACAATACCTACAAATAAATACAATGAAATAAACTAACTAAAGTACAAAAAATAAAAAAGAACTAAGTTACAAAAAATAAAAAAATATTTACAAACATTAGAAAAATATTACAATTTTAAACTAATTACACCTACTCTAAGCCCCCTAATAAAATAACAAAGCCCCCCAAAATAAAAAAAAATGCCCTACCCTATTCTAAAATTAAAATAGAAAAGCTCTTTTACCTTACCAGCCCTGAAAAGGGCCCTTTGCGGGGCATGCCCCAAAGAATTCAGCTCTTTTGCCTGTAAAAAAAAAAACATACAATACCCCCTACCAACATTACAACCCACATACCCCTAATCTAACCCAAACCCCCCTTAAATAAACCTAACACTAAGCCCCTGAAGATCTCCCTACCTTATCTTCACCACACCGGGTATCAGCGATCCGTCCAGGCTCCGATGTCTTGATCCAAGCCCAAGCGGGGGGCTGAAGATGTCCATGATCCGGCTGAAGTCTTCATCCAACCGGGAGCTGAAGAGGTCCATGATCCGACTGAAGTCTTCTATCAAGCGGCATCTTCAATCTTCTTTCTTCCGGATCCATGTAGTTCATCCCGCCGACACGGAACATCCATCTTCACCGACGACTTCCCGACGAATGACAGTTCCTTTAAGGGACGTCATCCAAGATGGGGTCCCTCGAATTTCGATTGGCTGATAGGATTCTATCAGCCAATCAGATTGAGCTGCTATTTCTGAACAAATGGGATCCCAGAGAAGCTTTTACAACAGTTTGTGCTGTGATTGCATAAGAAGTATGTAATAATTTCAGTGAGAAACCCAAAGTTTGTGAAAAAATTAACAATTTTTTTTTATTTGTGTACGTATTTGGCAGTGAAATGGTGGCATGAAATATACCAAAATGGGCCTAGATCAAAACCTTGGGTTGTCTACTTTAAAAATATATATAGTTTTGATGGTTAAATAAAAAAAAAGGCTCTGTTTCTGTTTAAATGGAGTGATAGCAAAAATGTTACAAATTCTCTGGTATTTTGGGCAAGTTTTTCTCTGAAAGTCCCGGCAGTGAAGGGGTTAAATACAATAGTCAAGATACATAGTTCTCACCTGCTTTTGTATATATTGAATTTAATTATAAATATACTGTAAAATCTTGTATAAGGAAAAACTATAAAACAAAAGAACACAGGTCTGGCTAAGTGCAAAGTGAACTGTATTTTATTACTTGCCAGTTGAGCACCTCTCTTAAAGTACTTTAAATGAGTTTTAGAAAGCTGTTTTGGAAAATAGACATAATGTGTGTGCCAATTATAGGTTGAGGTGTGTTGAATATAGGTGCTTTGTATCTCAGCAGGTAGAACTTCAACAGCCCTCTGCAGGATGTGAAGAGTGCGTTTATAACATATGATTTAAGTTCAGGTGCAAAGAAGTGTAGCGGCTAGACAGCTTGAACTGAAGGCTATTATTAAAGGATCATTTTAAATATGCTGAAAGAAAGCTAGCATACAGGGCGATCTGGGTGAAAAATGCTGTGGATGTCAAAACAAAAAAAAAGATTAGCTTTTTAGTTGTAGAGAACAAAATAAATACTGTATTTTAGTACATTTTATGAATAGTATTAAAGTTATGAAAAACAAAACTGGCTAAAACACAAGAAACTACCAGCAACCTAGATGCAAACAATTACCATATGCACGAGATTAACATTTTGGTGCACAAATGTTTAACCAAACCCCCACCGGTATAGGTCACAAGACTTTGAACTTCTCATAACTTTAAGTGATGAAAAACATTTATTTATTATTATTATTATTATTATTATTATTATTATTATTATTATTATTATCATCATTTGCACTGATATGCCATTTCAGTTAGTTTTTCATCACATAGGGCCTGATTCTCTGAAGGTCTCTGGGCTGATGAGAAGACACTTTTTACCCTGACAACAGGGGGCGCGATCCGATATATGCGTAGTTTTCGGCACAAGCGAGGGAACCCGCGCCACCTGTAATTTCACCTCGCAACTCGACCTATCCAATATACTGCGCCGTCAGATGCTAAACTGGCGTAAGTAGGAAAAACCTGCGATCAACTAAAATGTGCGCAAATACACAGTTTAGTCGTCGCAAGTACTCATGCCAGTATTTTGTTCACGTAAAGTCTCAATAAAGTGTAGTTTTATGCAAATTAGGCTACGAATCGCAAAAAAACAACGGCCAATTCTAAAAGATGTGCCACGTAATTATGTCATTCAAAATTCATACATAAACCCATGCGCAGCGGCCATTTTCTTTAGTGTGTTTGGTTGGTTCTTGGAGCTACAGCACACTACAGTGAGTAGAGAGATTAGTGGTAAGAGTAGTGAGAGAGGAGCATTTCATTAAGTTAGTTAGGTCGGATTGTTGGATTGGTAAGCCTGTAAATTTACTTACACTTTTTTTACATATTGCACACATTTTGCATACACACATATACAAAATACACAACACTTTTTTTTCTAACACCTCACAAATTTTATTTATCTTTTACAGTGTGATAGGCTGAGTGTTTGGCTGTGATTGTGTGTGATTGAAGTGGGAGTGAGTGTGAGTGTGTGAGTGTGTGTAGTTTGAGGATGACAGGGAGAGCTAGGGCGGGGGGGGGAGGAGGGAAGGGGAGTTGCAGGGAGAGGATTATGGACAGGAGGAGCAGCAGGGTCCCTGTCAGGGAGTGAGTGGAGGGGGGAGAGTTAGAAGGGAGGATGGGAGTGGGGTTGCCCCAAGGTCAGGCACACTCAGAAGAGGGACAGAGGGTGCACATGGGGATAGAAGGGGGGAGGAGGGAGAGGATAGGGAGGAACCCACACCAGGGACATCCCAGGGAGGGATCCAGGCGGCCCAGGATGAGGAGAGCATGAGGTGCCCTAACTTCTCTTTTGCAGAAAACCTTGCGCTAGTCCAGGCCGTCCTGGAGAACCACATCGCCCTCTTTGGCCAAGAGAAGGGCAAAGGAGTTGCCCAAAGGCGTAAAGATGCATAGCTGAGGGTTGAGAAGGCAGTCAATGGCGTGGCCCAGCAGAGGAGGAATGTGGATGGGCTCAAGAAAAGGTGGAATGACTGCAAGAGGCGGGTCAAGGAGAAAATGGGCCGAGAAGCCATGCAGCAGAGGGGAACAGGCGGTAGTCCTCACCAGGAGGCGGAGCTCATTCACTGGTCCCTGAGCGTCACAACAGTCCGTGGACTTCCAGGGGCTCGTGACTCAGGGACTGCAACATCAGCACAGCATGCTGGTGAGTAACATCCCACACACCAGTATTATATGTATTTGAGATATAACATCCCTTAATGTCACACATTCATGTACACAATGAGGAGCATGGTATTTGGCCTACTAACAAAAACATCTACAATTATATTTCACATTAAAGGTACATTAAACCAAAGCTTTTTATGTCATTATTCAGATAGAGAATACAGTTTTAAACAACATCTCAATTTACTTCTATTATGTAATTTGCTTCATTATTTTGTTAATCTTTGTTTATTAAACATCAATGCACATGGGTGAGCCAATCACATGAGGCATTGATGTGCAGCCACCAATCAGCAGCTTCTGAGCCTATCTAGATATGCTTTTCAGCTAAAAATATCAAGAGAATGAAGCAATTTAGGTAATGGAAGTAAATTACAAAGTTGTTTAAAATTGCATGCTCTAGCTGAATCATGAAAGAATAAAAATGGGTTTAATGTCCATTTAATGCCACTTAACACATTGAAATTCGTGATATGAGGTAGAATAGTGAAATACTAACATGTCTTGGAGTAACACAGGCCACAAGCCACATGTAGAGTTTTCAGTAAATGGACACTATAGCCATCTCAATACATTTAGCTCAAGAAAGCACGTTATGTGCCTACATCAGGCTAAAGGAAATTGTGTGACCATAGTGTCACTTAAAGAACACATTTTCTCCATCACTAACATGTACACATAACTATTGTATGAAACACATACATGTATACTTTGCATATTAAAATCACTCATATCACAAATCACAATGTGCATATGCATGTTATATAGTTTGGTATGAGAATGAGTATACGCCCTAGCATGTATCAATGTACATTGTATGCCCACATGGATATATATATAATTGTACTAATACCTCTCATCATTTGACTCCTCCACAGAACCTCCTGTCACCAGGGTGCAAACGGCCATGCATCCACCGCAACCACCAGGCCAGAGGATGGCTCCAGCACAACCATCAGGCCAGAGGATGGCTCCACCACAACCACCAGGCCAGAGAATACTCCCAGGCATGAGGTGGGTTGGATTGCCTCTGTTGAGGACCAATATGTCATGCCATTTGAAGAGGAGCCCTGGCCGGAGGACTATTCTTTTGGTTATGAGGGGCAGCCAAGGCATCCCCAAAGGGTAGATGTTTTTACCCCCCTCCCAATATCAGACCAGTCAGGTCTTTTACCACCAGGACATACAAACTGGTCAGGCTGAGTGGTCGCACACCAGTCGTCAATGGGACTACCAGTCCACTCGGAGAGCTCCACCATCCGCTTCCCTTGGAAGAGCTCCAGCATATGAAGAGGAACATATAGCTGTGGTAGTTCCTCCTGAGGCACCAGCCAGCAATGTTCCTGCTGAGGCACCAGCCAGCATTGTTCCTGCTGAGGCACCAGCCAGCATTGTTCCTGCTGAGGCACCAGCCAGCATTTTTCCTGCTGAGGCACCAGCCAGCATTGTTCCTGCTGAGGCACCAACCAGCATTGTTCCTGCTGAGGCACCAGCCAGCATTGTTCCATATGCAACAGCAGCTAGAGGTGAACCTGTGCCTAGAATCCCTGCTGGTGAAGAGCCTTTAGATCCTCTGACTTCTGCCCTGGGCAACGAATACATTGCCCTCCAGAGGAGGCAAACATCAACCTGCGAGAGGCTCACATCAACCTGCGAGAGAATGCAGAGAGACCAACGCAGGTTTTACAGGAGGCAACAGACTTTACTCCAGCGTTCCATTGAGCTGCAACGTAACATGGCAGCATCTTTAAGTGGTATCGTCCAGAACAAATCTCAGATGCTGAGAGTTATTTCGAACATGCAGATGCAGAGTGACAACAGATGGCGGGAACAAAACCAACTGTTGGGTGTGTTGGTGGAGCATTTCACACACCAGCAGGACATTGCCTCCAGCCTCTCATCTGTGGCCAGCACTCCTGCAGAATCCTCTGAATCCACACAACCCAGGAGAGGCAGGAGAGCCACTCCAGGCACCTCAGCCCCCTCATTTAAGAAGCCTAAAAAAAAAATATTGTTATATTTCATCCTAAATCTTGTCCTCTGTTATTTACCATATAATTGTCATCCACATCCATGTGAGGGGTGTTTTAGTACACTAATATTTTTGAAAAATATAATAAGGCCTGTGTGGAAATGGCCCAGAAAAGGTAATATCATCATGTTTCTGACATATTCATGTTCTCTAAACCACATCACATAGTTGTGTATGAAGGGTACATATAGTGATACTCACTTTTAAGATGTAAATCAAGGTTTCTCACATCCAATAGAAATTGACCCATGTGCAGGGATAGGCACGAGCCAAGGCTGTGGCGGACATTTCCTAAGGTAAAGAATTTTAGTGAAGGACACCTTGCCTATCCCTGCACATGGGTATATATCTAAATAATAATGTTTTTACAGAATGTGTGAACATAAGGTATAAACATCCATTTTCATTCCTCGAAATGATAGTCAATAAATCATAGTGACCAAAACATGAATTGAACTAATGATATATTTTCAGTAATTAGGGTGGTTAAGGGAATGGGGGTGGGATGTAGTAGTTTCACTTACATGTAGTGGAAATCCACAGTATGTAATTCGATGACCAATTGCAGCAGGGGCAGCACCATCACCATGGACCTCAGCAGCAACTATAGAATCAGCATGTGTAGACAGAACAACAGGGATTGTAGGGCTTCCAGCACCCCTTGTGCCCCATGATGACCCCTTGTGCCCCATGATGACCCCTTGTGCCCCATTATGCACCCCTTGTGCCCCATGATGACCCCTTGTGCCCCATGATTGACCCCTTGTGCCCCATGATTGACCCTTGTGCCCCATCATGCACCCCTTGTGCCCCATGATGACCCCTTGTGCACCATGATGCACCCCTTGTGCCCCATGATGCACCCCTTGTGGCCCATGATGCACCCCTTGTGCCCCATGATGACCCCTTGTGCATCATGATGCACCCCTTGTGCCCCATGATGCACCCCTTGTGCCCCATGATGACCCCTTGTGCCCCATGATTGACCCCTTGTGCCCTATGATTGACCCCTTGTGACCCATGATGCACCCCTTGTGCCCCATGATGCTCCTCTTGTGCCCCATGATGACCCCTTGTGCCCCATGATGACCCCTTGTGCCCCATGATGACCCCTTGTGCCCCATGATGCACCCCTTGTGCCTCATGATGCACCCCTTGTGCCCCATGATGACCTTTTGTGCCCCATGATGCACCCCTTGTGCCCCATGATGCACCCCTTTGTGATTGGTTTGACAAACTTGCAGGGGCAGGAATAATAAATACTTTGAAGAGGTTAACTATTTGTGATCAAGCTGCTGATATGTATGTTGTTAAGCATGCACTTGTTAGGCCTTCAGAGAGTTACGTTGGTTTCTAAGTCAGTGCAAGGGTTGCAGCGCCTTCAATTTGTGGCGAGATGAGAATGGAGTAGATTTTCTGAAATCTGCGTGCATAACTCCTTACGCCGTATATTGGTTACCAAACTGTACGTGTTTTGTATGTTAGTCTATGGGCCAAAAAACGACGGGCAAAGGCAGAAATATACGCGCGTAACTTCTAAGTTACGCCGTATATAGGATACCAAACCCGCACAAATATTGGCATCGCCGGCTTTTGCGGGCGATGATTTATATCGGATCGGGCCCAGGGTGTCTCGCTAAGAGGTGTATGCTCCATTTTCATATGTGAATGAGATGAATAAATTGTAAATGTTCAAAATGAAATCATAATGTAAAAGTAAAAAAACAAACAATAATTGAACAATTCAAACAAAAATATACAGGAACAAAAGGATTGTTAAGGTGCATCACAAAAAGCTACAACCTTTTTTAACCAACATCTGTATTGTAACTTACACAGGAATAAATCATATTAAATATTCACAGCTTAACCCCTTAGTGACCAGACCATTTTTAAGGACTAACTAAGGATATTTTTACATTTCTGCTGTGTTTGTGTTTAGCTGAAATTTTCCTTTTACTCATTTACTGTACCCACACATATTATATACAGTTTTTCTCGCCATTAAATGGACTTTTTAAAAATAATTAAAAAAACAATTTTCTGTAGTGTAACTGCCCCCCTCAATACCCTACCCCCTCCCTGATCCCTTTCCCAATATTTAAAAATCCCTCTCCCTCCTTCCCATTTACTATAGATGTCTCATAGTGTAGCGTGCTCCTTCCCCCCGTGCACGTGCCCGCTGCCGGACTCATCAGCCCGACTGACAGAAAATCGGCTACCAGTGATGGGCTGCCCACCCGCCTCACTGCAAGCCCTCCTACACCACCAACGATCGGCACCATCGCTGGCCGATGCAGAGAGGGCCACAGAGTGGCCCTCTCTGCATCGGTGTGCTTAAAAGGGTATTGCACAATGCCTCAATATTGAGGTATTGCTGCAATACCCTGAAAGCATCTGGAAGCGATAAGGATCTCTTTCACCACTTGAAACCCCAGTCACATCCTTGGTCATTAACGGACACTTTTTGTAGGACATCTTTGGTCGTTAAGGGGTTAAATAGTTATCTAAAGGGACAGTCTACATTAGATTTTTTATTGTTTAAAAGATAGATAATCCCTTTAATACCATTCCATAGTTTTGCATAACCAACATGCTTACATTAATATACTTTTACACATATATAAACACACACACACACATATATATATATATATATATATATATGTACCAACAACTTGCACAGAGGAGCACTCATGACATCCCTTCGTGTAAGGCAAAGGCTGCTTCCTAAGCGTGACCGCTCCACACGCTCATATACTAACAGATAAGTCCAAGCGTAGTTTTCGGCACAAGCGAGGGAACCCGCGCCGCCCGTAATTTCACCTTGCAACTCGACCTATCTAATCTACTGTGCCGTCAGATGCTAAAGTGGCATAAGTAGGAAAAACCTGCGATCAACTAAAATGCGCGCAAATACACATTTTAGTCGTCACAAGTACTCATGCCAGTATTTTGTTCACGTAAAGTCTCAATAAAGTGTAGTTTTATGCAAATTAGGCTACGAATCGTAAAAAACAACGGCCAATTCTAAAAGATGCGCCACGTAATTACGCCATTCAAAATTCATACATAAACCCATGCGCAGCGGTCATTTTCTTTAGTGTGTTTGGTTGGTTCCTGGAGCTACAGCACACTACAGTGAGTAGAGAGATTAGTGGTAAGAGTAGTGAGAGAGGAGCATTTCATTAAGTTAGTTAGGTCAGATTGTTGGATTGGTAAGCCTGTACAGTTACTTAAACGTTTTTTACATATTGCACACATTTTGCATACACACATATACAAAATACACAACACTTTTTTTTCTAACATCTCACACATTTTATTTATCTTTTACAGTGTGATAGGCTGAGTGTTTAGTTGTGATTGTGTGTGATTGAAGTGGGAGTGAGTGTGAGTGTGTGAGTGTGTGTAGTTTGAGGATGACAGGGAGAGCTAGGGCGGGGAGGGAGGAGGGAAGCGGAGTTGCAGGGAGAGGATTATGGACAGGAGGAGCAGCAGGGTCACCGTCAGGGCGTGAGTGGAGGGGGGAGAGTTAGAAGGGAGGATGGGAGTCGGGTTGCCCCAAGGTCAGGCACACTCAGAAGAGGGACAGAGGGTGCACATGGGGATAGAAGGGGGGAGGAGGGAGAGGATAGGGAGGAACCCACACCAGGGACATCCCAGGGAGGGATCCAGGCGGCCCAGGATGAGGAGTGCATGAGGTGCCCCAACTTCTCTTTTGCAGAAAACCTTGCGCTAGTCCAGGCCGTCCTGGAGAACCATACCGCCCTCTTTGGCCAAGAGAAGGGCAAAGGAGTTGCCCAAAGGCGTAAAGATGCATGGCTGAGGGTCGAGGAGGCAGTCAACGGCATGGCCCAGCAGAGGAGGAATGTGGATGGCTCAAGAAAAGGTGGAATGACTGCAAGAGGCGGGTCAAGGAGAAAATTGGCCGAGAAGCCATGCAGCAG
Organism: Bombina bombina; assembly: GCF_027579735.1. NCBI lineage: Eukaryota > Metazoa > Chordata > Amphibia > Anura > Bombinatoridae > Bombina > Bombina bombina. The sequence goes on from NC_069501.1 coordinate 917,767,762, forward strand.
AGGGGAACTGGCGGTGTTCATTACCAGGAGGCAGAATATAATGAGTGGCAGGAGCTCATTCGCTGCTCCCTGAGCGTCACAGCAGTCCGTGGACTTCCAGGGGCTCGTGACTCAGGGACTGCAACATCAGCACAGCATGTTGGTGAGTAACATCCCTCACACCAGTATTATATGTATTTGAGATATAACATCCTTTAATGTCACACATTCATGTACACAATGAGGAGCATGGTATTTGGCCTACTAACAAAAACATCTACAATTATATTTCACATTAAAGGGACATTAAACCAAAACTTTTTATGTCATTATTCAGATAGAGAATACAGTTTTAAACAACATCCCAATTTACTTCTATTATGTAATTTGCTTCATAATTTTGTTATTCTTTGTTTATTAAATATCAATGCACATGGGTGAGCCAATCACATGAGGCATTGATGTGCAGCCACCAATCAGCAGCTTCTGAGCCTATCTAGATATGCTTTTCAGCTAAGAATATCAAGAGAATGAAGCAAATTAGGTAATGGAAGTAAATTACAAAGTTGTTTAAAATTGCATGCTCTAGCTGAATCATGAAAGAATAAAAATGGGTTTAATGTCCATTTAATGCCACTTAACACATTGGAATTTGTGATATGAGGTGGAATAGTGAAATACTAACATGTCTTGGAGTAACACAGGCCACAAGCCACATGTAGAGTTTTCAGTAAATGGACACTATAGCCATCACAATACTTTTAGCTCAAGAAAGCACGTTATGTGCCTACATCAGGCTAAAGGAAATTGTGTGACCATAGTGTCACTTAAAGAACACATTTTCTCCATCACTGACATGTACACATAACTATTGTATGAAACACATACATGTATACTTTGCATATTAAAATCACTCATATCACAAATCACAATGTGCACATGCATGTTATATAGTTTGGTATGAGAATGAGTATACGCCCTAGCATGTATCAATGTACATTGTATGCCCACATGGATATATATATATAATTGTACTAATACCTCTCATCATTTGACTCCTCCACAGAACCTCCAGTCACCAGGGTGCAAATGGCCATGCATCCACCGCAACCACCAGGCCAGAGGATGGCTCCAGCACAACCATCAGGCCAGAGGATGGCTCCACCACAACCACCAGGCCAGAGAATACTCCCAGGCATGAGGTGGGTTGGATTGCCTCTGTTGAGGACCAATATGTCATGCCACCAAGATTTGAAGAGGAGCCCTGGCCGGAGGACTATTCTTTTGGCTATGAGGGGCAGCCAAGGCATCCCCAAAGGGTAGATGTTTTTACCCACTCCCAATATCAGACCAGTCAGGACTTTTACCACCAGGACATACAAACTGGTCAGGCTGAGTGGTCGCACACCAGTCGTCAATGGGACTACCAGTCCACTCGGAGAGCTCCACCATCCGCTTCCCTTGGAAGAGCTCCAGCATATGAAGAGGAACATATAGCTGTGGAAGTTCCTCCTGAGGCACCAGCCAGCAATGTTCCTGCTGAGGCACCAGCCAGCATTGTTCCTGCTGAGGCATCAGCCAGCATTGTTCCTGCAGAGGCACCAGCCAGCATTGTTCCTGCTGAGGCACCAGCCAGCATTGTTCCTCCTGAAGCAACAGCCAGCATTGTTCCATATTCAACAGCAGCTAGAGGTGAACCTGTGCCTAGAATCCCTGCTGGTGAAGAGCCTTTAGATCCTCTGACTTCTGCCCTGGGCAACGAATACATTGCCCTCCAGAGGAGGCAAACATCAACCCTCAAGAGGCTCACATCAACCTACGAGAGAATGCAGAGAGACCAACGCAGGTTTTACAGGAGGCTACAGACTTTACTCCAGCGTTCCATTGAGCTGCAACGGGACATGGCAGCATCTTTAAGTGGTATCGTCCAGAACAAATCTCAGATGCTGAGAGTTATTTCGAACATGCAGATGCAGAGTGACAACAGATGGCGGGAACAAAACCAACTGTTGGGTGTGTTGGTGGAGCATTTCACACACCAGCAGGACATTGCCTCCAGCCTCTCATCTGTGGCCAGCACTCCTGCAGAATCCTCTGAATCCACACAACCCAGGAGAGGCAGGAGAGCCACTCCAGGCACCTCAGCCCCCTCATTTAAGAAGCCTAAAAAAAAAAAAATATTGTTATATTTCATCGTAAATCTTGTCCTCTGTTATTTACCATATAATTGTCATCCACATCCATGTGAGGGGTGTTTTAGTACACTAATATTTTTGAAAAATATAATAAGGCCTGTGTGGAAATGGCCCAGAAAAGGTAAATCATCATGTTTATGACATATTCATGTTCTCTAAACCACATCACATAGTTGTGTATGAAGGGTACATATAGTGATACTCACTTTTAAGATGTAAATCAAGGTTTCTCACATCCAATAGAAATTGACCCATGTGCAGGGATAGGCACGAGCCAAGGCTGTGGCGGACATTTACTAAGGTAAAGAATTTTAGTGAAGGACACCTTGCCTATCCCTGCACATAGGTATATATCTAAATAATAATGTTTTTACAGAAGGTGTGAACATAAGGTATAAACATCCATTTTCATTCCTCGAAATGATAGTCAATAAATCATAGTGACCAAAACATGAATTGAACTAATGATATATTTTCAGTAATTAGGGTGGTTAAGGGAATGGGGGTGGGATGTAGTAGTTTCACTTACATGCATTGGAAATCCACAGTATGTAATTCGATGACCAGCTGCAGCAGGGGCAGCACCATCACCATGGACCTCAGCAGCAACTATAGAATCAGCATGTGTAGACAGAACAGGGATTGTAGGGCTTCCAGCACCCCTTGTGCCCCGTGATGACCCCTTGTGCCCCATGATGACCCCTTGTGCCCCATGATGCACCCCTTGTGCCCCATGATGACCCCTTGTGCCCCATGATTGACCCTTGTGCCCCATGATTGACCCTTGTGCCCCATGATGCACCCCTTGTGCCCCATGATGACCCCTTGTGCACCATGATGCACCCCTTGTGCCCCATGATGCACCCCTTGTGGCCCATGATGCACCCCTTGTGCCACATGATGCACCCCTTGTGCCCCATGATGACCCCTTGTGCCCCATGATTGACCCCTTGTGCGCTATGATTGACCCCTTGTGACCCATGATGCACTCCTTGTGCCCCATGATGCACCTCTTGTGCCCCATGATGACCCCTTGTGCCCCATGATGACCCCTTGTGCCCCATGATTGACCCCTTGTGCCCCATGATGCACCCCTTGTGCCCCATGATGACCCCTTGTACCCCATGATGCACCCCTTGTGCCCCATGATGCACCCCTTTGTGATTGGTTTGACAAACTTGCAGGGGCAGGAATAATAAATACTTTGAAGAGGTTAACTATTTGTGATCAAGCTGCTGATATGTATGTTGTTAAGCATGCACTTGTTAGGCCTTCAGAGAGTTACGTTGGTTTCTAAGTCAGTGCAAGGGTTGCAGCGCCTTCAATTTGTGGCGAGATGAGAATGGAGTAGATTTATTGAAATCTGCGTGCGTAAGTCCTTACGCCGTATATTGGTTACCAAACTGTGCGTGATTTGTATGTTAGTCTATGGGCCAAAAAACGACGGGCAAAGGCAGAAATATACGCGCGTAACTTCTAAGTTACGCCGTATATAGGATACCAAACCCGCGCAAATATTGGCATCGCCGGCTTTTGCGGGCGACGATTTATATCGGATCGGGCCCAGGGTGTCTCGCTAAGAGGTGTATGCTCCATTTTCATATGTGAATGAGATGCATAAATTGTAAATGTTCAAAATGAAATCATAATTTAAAAGTAAAAAAACAAACAATAATTGAACAATTCAAACAAAAATATACAGGAACAAAAGGATTGTTAAGGTGCATCACAAAAAGCTACAACCTTTTTTAATTAACATCTGTATTGTAACTTACACAGGAATAAATCATATTAAATATTCACAGCTTAACCCCTTAGTGACCAGACCATTTTTAAGAACTAATTATTATTAAGGACTAAGGATATTTTTACATTTCTGCTGTGTTTGTGTTTAGCTGCAATTTTCCTTTTACTCATTTACTGTACCCACACATATTATATACAGTTTTTCTCGCCATTAAATGGACTTTTTAAAAATAAATAAAAAAAACAATTTTCTGTAGTGTAACTGCCCCCCTCAATACCCTACCCCCTCCCTGATCCCTTTCCCAATATTTAAAAATCCCTCTACCTCCTTCCCATTTACTATAGATGTCTCATAGTGTAGCGTGCTCCTTCCCCCCGTGCACGTGCCCGCTGCCGGACTCATCAGCTCGACTGACAGAAAATCGGCTAACAGTGATGGGCTGCCCACCCGCCTCACTGCAAGCCCTCCTACACCACCAACGATCGGCACCATCGCTGGCCGATGCAGAGAGGGCCACAGAGTGGCCCTCTCTGCATCGTGTGCTTAAAAGGGTATTGCACAATGCCTCAATATTGAGGTATTGCTGCAATACCCTGAAAGCGTCTGGAAGCAATAAGGATCTCTTTCACCACTTGAAACCCCAGTCACATCCTTGGTCATTAACGGACACTTTTTGTAGGACATCTTTGGTCGTTAAGGGGTTAAATATTTATCTAAAGGGACAGTCTACATCAGATTTTTTATTAATTAAAAAGATAGATAATCCCTTTAATACCCATTCCATAGTTTTGTATAACCAACATGCTTACATTAATATACTTTTACACATATATAAACACACACATATATATATATATATATATATATATATATGTACAAACAACTTGCACAGAGGAGCACTCATGACTGTCCCATCCGATGCTGATCCTCCTACTACGGCTCAATGAAGAGAGGGTGGGAACTACCTCCCTTCGTGTAAGGCAAAGGCTGCTTCCTAAGCGTGACCGCTCCACACGCTCATATACTAACAGATAAGTCCAAGCGTAGTTTTCAGCACAAGCGAGGGAACCTGCGCCGCCCATAATTTCACCTCGCAACTTGACCTATCTAATATACTGCGCCGTCAGATGCTAAACTGGCGTAAGTAGGAAAAACCTGCGATCAACTAAAATGCGCGCAAATACACATTTTAGTCATCGCAAGTACTCATGCCAGTATTTTGTTCACGTAAAGTCTCAATAAAGTGTAGTTTTATGCAAATTAGGCTACGAATCGTAAAAAACAGCAGCCAATTCTAAAAGATGCGCCACGTAATTACGCCATTCAAAATTCATACATAAACCCATGCGCAGCGGTCATTTTCTTTAGTGTGTTTGGTTGGTTCTTGGAGCTACAGCACACTACAGTGAGTAGAGAGATTAGTGGTAAGAGTAGTGAGAGAGGAGCATTTCATTAAGTTAGTTAGGTCGGATTGTTGGATTGGTAAGCCTGTACATTTACTTAAACGTTTTTTACATATTGCACACATTTTGCATACACACATATACAAAATACACAACACTTTTTTTTTCTAACACCTCACACATTTTATTTATCTTTTACAGTGTGATAGGCTGAGTGTTTAGTTGTGATTGTGTGTGATTGAAGTGGGAGTGAGTGTGAGTGTGTGAGTGTGTGTAGTTTGAGGATGACAGGGAGAGCTAGGGCGGGGAGGGAGGAGGGAAGGGGAGTTGCAGGGAGAGGATTATGGACAGGAGGAGCAGCAGGGTCACCGTCAGGGCGTGAGTGGAGGGGGGAGAGTTAGAAGGGAGGATGGGAGTCGGGTTGCCCCAAGGTCAGGCACACTCAGAAGAGGGACAGAGGGTGCACATGGGGATAGAAGGGGGGAGGAGGGAGAGGATAGGGAGGAACCCACACCAGGGACATCCCAGGGAGGGATCCAGGCGGCCAAGGATGAGGAGTGCATGAGGTGCCCCAACTTCTCTTTTGCAGAAAACCTTGTGCTAGTCCAGGCCGTCCTGGAGTACCACACCGCCCTCTTTGGCCAAGAGAAGGGCAAAGGAGTTGCCCAAAGGCGAAAAGATGCATGGCTGAGGGTCGAGGAGGCAGTCAACGGCATGGCCCAGCAGAGGAGGAATGTGGATGGGCTGGTCCCTGAGCATCACAGCAGTCCGTGGACTTCCAGGGGCTCGTGACTCAGGGACTGCAACATCAGCACAGCATGCTGGTGAGTAACATCCCTCACACCAGTATTATATGTATTTGAGATATAACATCCTTTAATGTCACACATTCATGTACACAATGAGGAGCATGGTATTTGGCCTACTAACAAAAACATCTACAATTATATTTCACATTAAAGGGACATTAAACCAAAGCTTTTTATGTCATTATTCAGATAGAGAATACAGTTTTAAACAACATCCCAATTTCCTTCTATTATGTAATTTGCTTCATAATTTTGTTATTCTTTGTTTATTAAATATCAATGCACATGGGTGAGCCAATCACATGAGGCATTGATGTGCAGCCACCAATCAGCAGCTTCTGAGCCTATCTAGATATGCTTTTCAGCTAAGAATATCAAGAGAATGAAGCAAATTAGGTAATGGAAGTAAATTACAAAGTTGTTTAAAATTGCATGCTCTAGCTGAATCATGAAAGAATAAAAATGGGTTTAATGTCCATTTAATGCTACTTAACATATTGAAATTCATGATATGAGGTGGAATAGTGATCAGGCTAAAGGAAATTGTGTGACCATAGTGTCACTTAAAGAACACATTTTCTCCATCACTGACATGTACACATAACTATTGTATGAAACACATACATGTATACTTTGCATATTAAAATCCCTCATATCACAAATCCCAATGTGTACATGCATGTTATATAGTTTGACATGAAAATGAGTACACGCCCTAGCATGTATCAATGTACATTGTATACCCACATGGATATATATATATATATATATATATATATGATTGTACTAATACCTCTCATCATTTGACTCCTCCACAGAACCTCCTGTCACCAGGGTGCAAACGGCCATGCATCCACCGCAACCACCAGGTCAGAGGATGGCTCCAGCACAACCATCAGGCCAGAGGATGGCTCCACCACAACCACCAGGCCAGAGAATCCCTCAACTGTATGCTCCCAGGCATGAGGTGGGTTGGATTGCCTCTGTTGAGGACCAATATTTCATGCCGCCAAGATTTGAAGAGGAGCCCTGGCAGGAGCCCTGGCCGGAGGACCATTCTTTTGGTTATGAGGGGCAGCCAAGGCAGCCCCAAAGGGTAGATATTTTTACCCCCCCCCTCCCAATATCTGGTCAGTCAGGACTTTTACCACCAGGACATACAAACTGGTCAGGCTGAGTGGTCGCACACCAGTTGTCAATGGGACTACCAGTCCACCTGGAGAGCTCCACCATCCGCTTCCCTTGGAAGAGCTCCAGCATATGAAGAGGCGCATATATCTGTGGTAGTTCCTCCTGAGGCACCAGCCAGCAATGTTCCTGCTGAGGCACCAGCCAGCATTGTTCCTGCTGAGGCACCAGCCAGCATTGTTCCTGCTGAGGCACCAGCCAGCATTGTTCCTCCTGAAGCAACAGCCAGCATTGTTCCATATGCAACAGCAGCTAGAGGTGAACCTGTGCCTAGAATCCCTGCTGGTGAAGAGCCTTTAGATCCTCTGACTTCTGCCCTGGGCAACGAATACATTGCCCTCCAGAGGAGGCAAACATCAACCTGCGAGAGGCTCACATCAACCTGCGAGAGAATGCAGAGAGACCAACGCAGGTTTTACAGGAGCCAACAGACTTTACTCCAGCGTTCCATTGAGCTGCAACGGGACATGGCAGCATCGTTAAGTGGTATCGTCCAGAACCAATCTCAGATGCTGAGAGTTATTTCAAACATGCAGATGCAGAGTGACAACAGATGGTGGGAACAAAACCAACTGTTGGGTGTGTTGGTGGAGCATTTCACACACCAGCAGGACATTGCCTCCAGCCTCTCATCTGTGGTCAGCACTCCTGCAGAATCCTCTGAATCCACACAACCCAGGAGAGGCAGGAGAGCCACTCCAGGCACCTCAGCCCCCTCATTTAACAAGCCTAAATCTTGTCCTCTGTTATTTACCATATAATTGTCATCCACATCCATGTGAGGGGTGTTTTAGTACACTAATATTTTTGAAAAATATAATAAGGCCTGTGTGGAAATGGCCCAGAAAAGGTAATATCATCATGTTTCTGACATATTCATGTTCTCTAAACCACATCACATAGTTGTGTATGAAGGGTACATATAGTGATATTCACTTTTAAGATGTAAATCAAGGTTTCTCACATCCAATAGAAATTGACCCATGTGCAGGGATAGGCAGGAGCCAAGGCTGTGGTGGACATTTACTAAGGTAAAGAATTTTAGTGAAGGAAACCTTGCCTATCCCTGCACATGGGTATATATCTAAATAATAATGTTTTTACAGAAGGTGTGAACATAAGGTATAAACATCCATTTTCATTCCTCGAAATGATAGTCAATAAATCATAGTGACCAAAACATGAATTGAACTAATGATATATTTTCAGTAATTAGGGTGGTTAAGGGAATGGGGGTGGGATGTAGTAGTTTCACTTACATGCAGTGGAAATCCACAGTATATAATTCGATGACCAGCTGCAGCAGGGGCAGCACCATCACCATGGACCTCAGCAGCAACTATAGAATCAGCATGTGTAGACAGAACAACAGGGGATTGTAGGGCTTCCAGCACCCCTTGTGCCCCATGATGACCCCTTGTGCCCCATGATGCACCCCTTGTGCCCCATGATGACCCCTTGTGCCCCATGATTGACCCTTGTGCCCCATGATGCACCCCTTGTGCCCCATGATGCACCCCTTGTGCCCCATGATGACCCCTTGTGCCCCATGATGCACCCATTGTGCCCCTTGATGCACCCCTTGTGCCCCATGATGCACCACTTGTGCCCCATGATGCATACCTTGTGCCCCATGATGCACCCCTTGTGCCCCATGATGACCCCTTGTGCCCCATGATTGACCCCTTGTGCCCTATGATTGACCCCTTGTGACCCATGATGCACCCCTTGTGCACCATGATGCACCCCTTGTGCCCCATGATGACCCCTTGTGCCCCATGATTGACCCCTTGTGCCCCATGATGACCCCTTGTGCCCCATGATGACCCCTTGTGCCCCATGATTGACCCCTTGTGCCCCATGATGCACCCCTTTTTCCCCATGATGACCCCTTGTGCCCCATGATGCACACAATGAGGAGCATGGTATTTGGCCTACTAGCAAAAACATCTACAATTATATTTCACATTAAAGGCACATTAAACCAAAGCTTTTTATGTCATTATTCAGATAGAGAATACAGTTTTAAACAACATCCCAATTTACTTCTATTATGTAATTTGCTTCATAATTTTGTTATTCTTTGTTTATTAAATATCAATGCACATGGGTGAGCCAATCACATGAGGCATTGATGTGCAGCCACCAATCAGCAGCTTCTGAGTCTATCTAGATATGCTTTTCAGCTAAGAATATCAAGAGAATGAAGCAAATTAGGTAATGGAAGTAAATTACAAAGTTGTTTAAAATTGCATGCTCTAGCTGAATCATGAAAGAATAAAAATGGGTTTAATGTCCATTTAATGCTTCTTAACGCATTGAAATTCATGATATGAGGTGGAATAGTGAAATACTAACATGTCTTGGAGTAACACAGGCCACAAGCCACATGTAGAGTTTTCAGTAAATGGACACTATAGCCATCACAATGCTTTTAGCTCAAGAAAGCATGTTATGTGCCTACATCAGGCTAAAGGAAATTGTGTGACCATAGTGTCACTTAAAGAACACATTTTCTCCATCACTGACATGTACACATAACTATTGTATGAAACACATACATGTATACTTTGCATATTAAAATCACTTATATCACAAATCACAATGTGCACATGCATGTTATATAGTTTGACATTAGAATGAGTATATGCCCTAGCATGTATCAATGTACATTGTATGCCCACATGGATATATATATATATGATTGTACTAATACCTCTCATCATTTGACTCCTCCAAAGAACCTCCTGTCACCAGGGTGCAAACGGCCATGCATCCACCGCAACCACCAGGCCAGAGGATGGCTCCAGCACAACCATCAGGCCAGAGGATTGCTCCACCACAACCACCAGGCCAGAGAATCCCTCAACAGTATGCTCCCAGGCATGAGGTGGGTTGGATTGCCTCTGTTGAGGACCAATATCTCATGCCACCAAGATTTGAAGAGGAGCCCTGGCAGGAGCCCTGGCCGGAGGACTATTCTTTTGGTTATGAGGGGCAGTCAAGGCATCCCCAAAGGGTAGATGTTTTTACCCCTCCCCCCCCCCCAATATCAGGTCAGTCAGGACTTTTACCACCAGGACATACAAACTGGTCAGGCTGAGTGGTCGCACACCAGTCGTCAATGGGACTACCATTCCACCCGGAGAGCTCCACCATCCGCTTCCCTTGGAAGAGCTCCAGCATATGAAGAGGAGCATATAGCTGTGGTAGTTCCTCCTGAGGCACCAGCCAGCATTGTTCCTGCTGATGCACCAGCCAGCATTGTTCCTGCTGAGGCACCAGCCAGCATTGTTCCTGCTGAGGCACCAGCCAGCATTGTTCCTGCTGAGGCACCAGCCAGCATTGTTCCTGCTGAGGCACCAGCCAGCATTATTCCTCTTGAAGCAACAGCCAGCATTGTTCCATATGCAACAGCAGCTAGAGTTGAACCTGTGCCTAGAATCCCTCCTGTTTAAGAGCCTTTAGATCCTTTGACTTCTGCCCTGGGCAATGAATACATTGCCCTCCAGAGGAGGCAGACATCAACCTGCGAGAGGCTCATATCAACCTGCGAGAGAATGCAGAGAGACCAACGCAGGTTTTACAGGAGCCAACAGACTTTACTCCAGCGTTCATTTGAGCTGCAACGGGACATGGCAGCATCTTTAAGTGGTATTGTCCAGAACCAATCTCAGATGCTGAGAGTTATTTCGAACATGCAGATGCAGAGTGACAACAGATGGCAGGAACAAAACCAACTGTTGGGTGTGTTGGTGGAGCATTTCACACACCAGCAGGACATTGCCTCCAGCCTCTCATCTGTGGCCAGCACTCCTGCAGAATCCTCTGAATCCACACAACCCAGGAGAGGCAGAAGAGCCACTCCAGGCACCTCAGCCCCCTCAATTAAGAAGCCTAAAAAAAAAAAAATATTGTTTTATTTCATCCTAAATCTTGTCCCCTGTTATTTACCATATAATTGTCATCCACATCCATGTGAGGGGTGTTTTAGTACACTCATATTTTTGAAAAATATAATAAGGCCTGTGTGGAAATGGCCCAGAAAATGTAATATCATCATGTTTATGACATATTCATGTTCTCTAAACCACATCACATAGTTGTGTATGAAGGGTACATATAGTGATATTCACTTTTAAGATGTAAATCAAGGTTTCTCACATCCAATAGAAATTGACCCATGTGCAGGGATAGGCACGAGCCAAGGCTGTGGTGGACATTTACTAAGGTAAAGAATTTTAGTGAAGGACACCTTGCCTATCCCTGCACATGGGTATATATCTAAATAATAATGTTTTTACAGAAGGTGTGAACATAAGGTATAAACATCCATTTTCATTCCTCGAAATGATAGTCAATAAATCATAGTGACCAAAATATGAATTGAACTAATGATATATTTTCAGTAATTAGGGTGGTTAAGGGAATGGGGGTGGGATGTATTAGTTTCACTTACATGCAGTGGAAATCCACAGTATGTAATTCGATGACCAGCTGCAGCAGGGGCAGCACCATCACCATGGACCTCAGCAGCAACTATAGAATCAGCATGTTTAGACAGAACAACAGGGGATTGTAGGGCTTCCAGCACCCCTTGTGCCCCATGATGACCCCTTGTGCCCCATGATGCACCCCTTGTGCCCCATGATGACCCCTTGTGTCCCATGATTGACCCCTTGTGCCCCATGATGCACCCCTTGCGCCCCATGATGACCCCTTATGCCCATGATGCACCCCTTGTGCCCCATGATGCACCCCTTGTGCCCCATGAGGACCCCTTGTTCCCCATGATTGACCCCTTGTGCCCCATGATGCACCCTTTTTGCCCCATGATGCACCCCTTGTGCCCCATGATGCACCCCTTGTGCCCCATGATGACCCCTTGTGCCCCATGATGCACCCCTTGTGTCCCATGATGCACCCCTTTGTGATTGGTTTGACAAACTTGCAGGGGCAGGAATAATAAATACTTTGAAGAGGTTAACTATTTGTGATCAAGCTGCTGATATGTATGTTGTCAAGCATGCACTTGTTAGGCCTTCAGAGAGTTACGTTGGTTTCTAAGTCAGTGCAAGGGTGCAGTGCCTTCAATTTGTGGCGAGATGAGAATGGAGTAGATTTTCTGAAATCTGCGTGTGTAAGTCCTTACGCCGTATATTGGTTACCAAACTGTGCGTGTTTTGTATGTTAGTCTATGGGCCAAAAAACGACGGGTAAAGGCAGAAATATACGCGCGTAACTTCTAAGTTACGCCGTATATAGGATACCAAACCCGCGCAAATATTGGCATCGGCGGCTTTTGCGGGCGACGCTTTATATCGGATCGGGCCCAGGGTGTCTCGCTAAGAGGTGTATGCTCCATTTTCATATGTGAATGAGATGCATAAATTGTAAATGTTCAAAATGAAATCATAATTTAAAAGTAAAAAACAAACAATAATTGAACTATTCAAACAAAAATATGCAGGAACAAAAGGATTGTTAAGGTGCATCACAAAAAGCTACAACCTTTTTTAACCAACATCTGTATTGTAACTTACACAGGAATAAATCATATTAAATATTCACAGCTTAACCCCCTAGTGACCAGACCATTTTAAGGACTAATTATTATTAAGGACTAGGGCTATTTTTACATTTCTGCTGTGTTTGTGTTTAGCTGCAATTTTCCTTTTACTCATTTACTGTACCCACACATATTATATACAGTTTTTCTCGCCATTGATTGGACTTTTTAAAAATAAATAAAAAAACAATTTTCTGTAGTTTAACTGCCCCCCTCAATACCCTACCCCCTCCCTGATCCCTTTCCCAATATTTAAAAATCCCTCTCCCTCCTTCCCATTTACTATAGATGCCTCATAGTGTAGCGCGCTTCTCCCCCCCCCGTTAACGTGCCCGCTGCCGGACTCATCAGCCCGACTGACAGAAAATCTGCTACCAGTGATAGGCTGCCCACCCGCCTCACTGCAAGCCCTCCTACACCACCAACGATCAGCACCATCGCTGGCCGATGCAGAGAGGGCCACTTTGTGGCCCTCTCTGCATCGGTGTGCTTAAAAGGGTATTGCACAATGCCTCAATATTGAGGCATTGCTGCAATACCCTGAAAGCGTCTGGAAGCGATAAGGATCTCTTTCACCACTTGAAACCCCAGTCACATCCTTGGTCATTAACAGACACTTTTTGTAAGACATCTTTGGTCGTTAAGGGGTTAAATAGTTATCTAAAGGGACAGTCTACATCAGATTTTTTATTGTTTAAAAAGATAGATAATCCCTTTAATACCCATTCCATAGTTTTGCATAACCAACATGCTTACATTAATATACTTTTACACATATATAAACACATACACACATATATATATATATTTATATATATATATGTGTACAAACAACTTGCACAGAGGAGCACTCATGACTGTCCCATCCGATGCTGATCCTCCTACTACGGGTCAATGAAGAGAGGGTGGGAACTACCTCCCTTCGTGTAAGGCAAAGGCTGCTTTCTAAGCGTGACCGCTCCACACGCCCATATACTAACAGATAAGTCCAAGGAAGAAAGCGATCTGAGCCACCGAAGAAAAAAATTCAAAAAAGTTTATTCCAACAATAAAACCAAACATAGGTCAGGTAAAAACAAAACATCAGGATGATATGCAGGTACACAGCGTAGCAGATGCGTTTCATGCACATGCGCACTTGGTCACTGCTCACCTGTGTACCTGCTCAATACCTATTTAAAGCAAAACTAATTAAAGGAATATACACCTAATTATGGTTCATTCTAATATCAGCTTGAAAATAGCGCTACGTTGTAGGGGAACTTAGTATGTAAAATATTACAATTCCCTTATTGTATGTAACAGTTATATATTACAAAGGAAAAGAGGATCAAATAAAGACATCACAGTAGTTTGATAGTTGAATTAATATACATACCTCCATAACTATACTATTGCCTGATTTTAATAGCCCTATAGATTACTATTATGTTAGAAGTAAATGTTGTTATATAAACTTTTCATTTCAAATCGGGAATATTATCAAGACAGATAATTACACAAATAGGTTTAAATCCCTTCTCATATTTATACCTTGGGGGTAACTAGTCTGGATTGTAAACATCCAAAAAAAATCCCTCTTATTCAAAGACATTACCCTGTTACCTCTTCTCCATGCAGGTATAAAATCTATACCTTGCACTGCTAATGCAGTAGTGTCTGAACTATGTAGTTGCTGGAAATGTCTAGCTACGGGAGTGTCTGATTCCTCATCCTCAATGGAGCGTAAATGCTCCATGAATCGTTTTTTCAGCGGTCTCTTAGTTTTACCTGTATATTGTTTTATGCATATTTTGTAGAGGTAAATTAAAACAGTAAGGGGAGCGCTCGAAGCTAGTTGAGGATAAAGAATGATAATAAATATATATATATATAAAAGAGTGTATATATAATGTAATATTATCCAAATGATAGTTTGTGCGTATATATAGGCATATAAAATAAGACCTAGAAGTAAAATATGTTAGCATGATTAATGTGACTATTCCAAAGTGTATAATATGCAAATAAGCAAAAAAATCAATAAATAATGTCAAATGGTTTTTTACTATCGATAATCAAAAGAATTAAAAAACATATATTAAATAACATTGTAGACAATAAAAACCATTATAGTAAAATCAACAATCTTGTGTAATAGTGTCTATGCTGTATATCTAATGTAACAATAATGATCTATTTGTTACAAATGATAATGCGCGCTATTAGCCAAAAATGTGAGTTTGAGCTGATTAAAAAGGATGAATTGAAAAAAGTTTAGTTGATGTATCTCACGGCAGTGGATAAAAAAAATACACTTTCTATAAGTGATGTATTAGTGGTTTTTAAATTGATGATCCAGAAATTAAAATCCAAATGGCATTGGGCTTGAAAAGGCTGTGTATATATGAGCCGTATACCAGGCAGCTTAGCACTGTTATAGCCAAAACCTATACTCTTCCTTTTTTAATACTCAGAATCTTCAGGCATAGTACCCCAAGACTTACGTAAAGCTGATGTGGTGCCACTTTTTAAAAAACTGAAGCAGAGCTGATCCTGGAAGCTATAGACCAGTAAGACTTACTTAAGTCATAGGGAAGATACTGGAAGGGATTATAAGGGATTACATTCAAGAGTATATTCATGAAAACAACATTGTGAGTCAAAATCAGCATGGTTTTATGAGAAATAGATCATGTCACACTAGATTATATGTCAGTAAGAATATAGAAAATGGTGAATCAATTGATGAGATATACTTGGATGTTGCAAAAGGCTTTTGATAATGTAGAACATAGACCATTGAGTTCTACCTATACAGATCCTAACTGGTTTACAATAAGAAGCTGCTAATTGAAGTTACATTAATGCAAGTGTAAGCTGACACATTTAACAAAAGCAGGCATGTTCTGTTTTTTTTTTGCGAGAAATGTATCTAAGTCATATTAAAATTTCATGATATAACGAGGTAGATTATTGGACAAAATTAAGGGACGGAAAATAGCTAATAATGTAGTAAATGGATCATAGACTGCACAGAAGTAATTAGTGCACCTGATGATTCAAGATTCTCCTTCTTGGAGATAAATTATAGTGTAGACTTCAAATCCTTTTTCTAATAGAATTCAGTGAGTTGGCACTATAATTTATCTCTAAACTAGAGAATATTTCATCATCAGACCCATAGAAAGTAATGAAGTTCTTTAAAAACTAAAGCTGTCAGTTTTATTTTAATTAGAACAAATAAAAAGTCTGACATATTTTTTAAAAGATACGCATAAATATACAAAGTATGACTCTAATTTGTTAAAGGTACACAGAAACTGTCAAAGCATAATCAGAATTTGGAAAATAACAATCCTAAATACACTGCTGTTATATGCTACATGCATTAAAATACAAAATTGAATGTGCAACATTTAATTTTAATGAAACCTAAAGGACAAAATCTTAAGTCTAAAGTGATATAAAATACAAAGCACAAAGTTCAAATGGAGCAAAACTCTCATGCCATTTCCAGCAACGTAAACATTATTTGTATAACTCCTCACCTAAGATAGTAGCGAATGTTAAAACTGGCTTAGATACATTTTTGGCTAAAATTAGAATTCAGGGATATGAATGCTTGTGTTAAATGGATTAGCTTTCTAATTGTATAAATTTAAGTTAATGTAAGTTAAAGGGACATTAAACATTAAATAAATGCTAGATATAATGATGCATTCAAAGAAAAAGATTAGTCCGAGAATAACATGTAGATTTATTTTTTAAAGTTTAATTAGCTTTTTTCAATATTGCAAAACGAGTGACGCGCTAATAGTTATGTAAGATTGATATTGGGTTTATAGCGCTCGTATTATAAGTTGAACGTAAACACGATCACTTGAACGCAATTGATAGTACAATCTCAGAGCTCTACTTAACTGTTTTGCGAAACAAAACATATCAAAAATACATTTAAAAGTACAGTTACACTCATATAACAACACTATCTAATAAAATTATTTAAAAAAAAATAATTGGACAAAAAAATGTATTAGGGCTCAAAGATGTTAGGTCTCAGGTGTTAGAAAAAAAAGACTGCAACTGTGTGTACATATGTATTTATATGTGTATATACAGTATCTATTTACAAAAATATAAACACATATAAATACATATGTACACACACACATATATATATATATATATATATATATATACTGTATATATGCAGTAAAGTAGATGAAAACATGTTAAAGTATATTTATGCAATATTAACTTTTAATAAAGTTTTCACTGTAAATATTTCACATTCCAATGTTTTGCACATAGCAGAATATGTTCTATGTATTTTAAAATAGATATTCCTATATATAACTATACCTACAGTATATATAATCATCTATATCTAGGAATAGATATATATTGTACCAAAATACCATCAGATGTATGTAGAAATATGTATTTATGAAGAAATAGAACATATTCTTCTATGTTAAGAACATGGAATGTAAAATATTAATAATTTCATGTTGGGTTAGTGCACTTAAGAATATGCAATCAGGTTTGTGGGCGAGTAGGGTATTAGGGCTTTTTTTCACTTTTCTTGCTTTATTGACTTCTATGGAGGAATGTGTTAACATGGTTGTGATTTTCAAAATTTGGGCAGAGTTAGCGCTGGAGTGTTAAATACCTTTCCACCCATAATCTGGCCCTAAGTGTAAAGTTTTAGTGTCGCTAAACAATGGGAGCTGCTATGTTGTAACTTAGGTTACCTTCTCTGCTGTGGCCAATCATGGACAGTTATAAATAAGGCAGTAGTGGGCAGCCAATGGCTATGTGGAATATAACAGTGTTCTGCACTTCCATTTCTAACAGGAACTGAAAATCTCTCAATTTCAGAATGGAATTAGAGAAAAAGAAGACAAAATAAAAAATGAAAATATATTGTAGATTTTTTTTATGTATACGATTTATCATTTTAAATTACCTTTTCAAGGTTTTTAATGTCCCTTAAAATTGGAAACTTCTTTATTGTAAATCACATAGGATCTGACAAGATTGAACTTGATGGACTTGTGTTCTTTCAGTTTCAACAGCATCTACTATGTAACTATGTTACTTTGTTATATTAAATCACTTTATAAAATATCATTGTACTATTATCGAAATATAAAGCCATCTAAAAAGAGGACTGGATAGGAATCTAAGCACAATATATACACAAAAATAAATGCAAATAGCATGTGCATATGTAACTTTGGTTTGTCCCCTGCCAACTGTATCCGACAGACATACATTTCCTTATCAGAAGGTTCAATTTCCTGATTAAACAAATTTTGGCTATTAAGCCTTGGTTTGGATATAAATTCTGGCTATCAGATATCTTGTTACTCAATGACACTTTGTTTGCAGGAAAAAATATTAATGTGCTTATCTTGCTTTCCCTGACCCCAAAGAGAACTTTTAGGTCTATACCAGAAAGGTAGGATTAACACCTTGGCTGATTGGAAATGAGCACTTTTGGTTTATTGAATATTATTTTTTATATGTATTATTATTATTATCGGTTATTTGTGGAGTGCCAACAGATTCTGCAGTGCTATAAACAAAGGCAGAGTACAACAAAGTAATTATAGAGATCAAATGGGTAGAGGGCCCTGACAAGAGTTGCACTGTCAGCTCTTAAGAAGGTGATCTACAAACAGCTGGACTCTTAGGCATACATGCTAAGGGGGTTTAGGGGATAGGAATGGAGGAGCAAAACTGGTATAAATAAAGGTTAGTGTAGGTTGTATGTATCCCTGAACAGTAGAGTTGTTAGGGAGCGCTTGAAGCTTTCAAAACTAGGGAAGAGTCTTGTGGAGTGAGGCAGAGAGTTCCACAAGATGGGAGCCAGTCTGGAGAAATCCTTTAAACAGGAGTGTGATGAGGTAACAAGAGAGGAGGAGAGTAGGAGGTCATCAGTAGAGCGAAGGGGGCGGGAGGGAGAGTATCTTGAGACAAGGTCTAAGATATAGGAGGGAGCAGTGCAGTTGAGGGCTTTTTATGTCAGAGTGAGAATTTTGTGTTTAATCCTAGAGGCAAGAGGAAGACAGTGAAGAGATTGGCAGAGAGGGGCAGCAGATGAAGAGCGACGTGTAAGGAAGATGAGCCTGGCAGAGGCATTCATTATGGATTGTAAAGGAGCTAGGCGGCAGCTGGGAAGACCAGAGATGACAGAGTTGCAGTAATCGAGGTGGGAAAGGACGAGAGAGTGGATTAAAATCTTAGTTGTGTCTTGTGTAAGGAAATGTCTAATTTTAGAGATGTTTTTAAGGTGGAAGCAGCTGGCTTTAGCCAAGGACTGAATGTGAGGAGTGAAAGAAAGATCTGAGTCAAATGTGACTTAGAGACATCGGGCATGTGGGGTAGGGGTAATGATGGAGTTGTCGACAGTTATAGAGAGATTGGAAATGGAGATTTTGGAAGAAGGGGGGAAAATAAGAAGCTCAGTTTTTTAGATATTTAGCTTGAGGTAGTGAGAAGACATCCAGGAAGAGATGTGAGAAAGAGTTAGTAACATGGGTTAGCAAGGAAGGAGATAGGTCTGGTGCAGAGAAGTAGATTTGGGTGTCGTCGGCATACAAATGATATTGGAAACCGTGGGACTTTATTAGGGGACCTAATGATGACGTGTAGATTGAGAAGAGTAGGGGACCAAGGACAGAGCCTTGCGGTACCCCGACAGAAAGTGGTGACAGGGCAGAGGAGGCCCCAGAGAAGGCTACACTAAAGGTATGGTTTGACAGGTAGGAAGAGAACCACAAGGCTGTGTCACAGATGCCGAAGGATTGGAGGGTTTGGAGCAAAAGAGGGTGGTCAACAGTATCAAAGGCTGTGGACAGATCAAGGAAGATAAGCAGAGAGAATTGGCCTTTGATTTTGCTGTAAGTAGGTAGTTGGTAACCTTAAGGATTGCTGTCTCTGTGGAGTGATGGGGACGAAATCCAGATTGCAGTAGGTCAAGGAGGGAGTTTAATGTAAGGAAAAGGGGATAGGCGTACATATACTAGTTTTTCGAGAAGCTTTGAGGCAAGAGGGAGGAGGGAAATAGGGCGGTAGTTGGATGGGGAGTTTGGATCAATGGAAGTTTTTTTGAGGATAGGTGTGATCAGTGCATGTTTCAGAGATGAGGGAAATATACTGGTGCTGAGGGAGAGGTTGAAAATGTGTGGGAGTATAGGGGTAAGGGTAGAAGAGAGGGAGGGGAGTAGCTGTGAGGGGATGGTTTACAGGGACAGGTAGTGAGGTGAGAGCGCAGTATAAGTGCCAAAACTTCTTCTTCAGTAACAGGGGAGAAAGAGCTAAGTTTATGACTATGTGGGTTGTGGTTGGTTGCGAGTGTTTGAGGGGTGAGAGAATGGAATTATGTTGAGAGCTGATTTCATTTCTGATGGAGTCAATTTTGTTATTGAAGTGGCTGGCAAAGTCTTGAGCTGCCAGAGAGTTGTATTAGGAGGTGGGTGTGGGCGGAGAAGATTATTGAAAGTGGATAATAGATTAGAGATAAGAGTAGAGAAGTAATGTTCCTTGTAGAGATTAAGGGCAGAATAGTAGGGGTTCAAGATGAATTTGTAATGAAGAAAATCAGCTGAACTCCGAGATTTTCTCCAGTGCCACTCAGCAGTACGGGAACATCTGTGTAGGTACTGTGTCAGAGGAGTATGCCAGGGATGAGGATGAGTGTGTGATTTCCGAGCTATGATAAGAGGGGCCAGATTGTCAAGGACAGATGTAAGGGTGGAATTACAGTGGCATATAGATTGGTCAGGGCAGGAAAAGGAGGAGAAGGATGAGAGGAAAGGTTTGAGGGAATTAGCATTAATGACATAATGCTTCTGTGAAATTTGGTGTGAGTAGTAGGAGGAGGGAGAGTTGTAGGGAGGGATATGTTGCAAGTGAGGAGATGGTGGTCAGAAAGAGGAAAAGGGGAGTTTGTGAAGTTTGAGATAGTGCATCGATAGGTAAAGATCAGGTCAAAAACATTATAGCAAATACATAACATAATCCTCATTTTTTTTATTGCACATTATCCTCTTTTTTTATAGGTAGCAGCAAGGATAAAGTTTAATCACAATAACTTTGTACTGTCTCCAAACTTATCTCAAAATTGTATTTATTTGTTTGCTGTCTTTTATATTTACTAATTCTTTAGTTAGAAAAGAGTACTGAGATTTTAAAATTAACTTATATCAAAGCGTCCAGAATTATACACATATTGTTAAATATATCTCATGTCTGTATTAATTGAACAAGAAAATAAATGAGGAATTGGACATAATTATTGAATCTGAGCATTTTCCCAACTTTTAAAACAATATTACACTGTACCTTATATCTTACTAATAATCTGCATTAAACTTCATCAAAGAACTGCATCTTCCATCTATTTAATAATTAATGTGCATGTCCCTTTCCTTGCTCATTGAAATGTAGAATCTGTTGCATGTCAAATTTCTTTTGATATAAAATAGTTCTGTCTCATTCACTAAGGCTTTATGGTCTCAATAACGTCTTAACTCCCTCTGTAAATCTGCCATCTGTAGATGACAGATACTGTTTTTTTTCGGAGAAATGTAACTTTACTAGTAGCTTTGCTCTTTGAAAGGCAAGTACGACAGATGAGCTTTCACATTGGATGTTTGCTTTTAACGAGGCCATTTTTATGGTTTGCTGCAAAGTAACATGGAATTAATTCTAATATTCCAGTGATCAAGAATTACTGTTATTTAAAGGGACAGTCTAGTCAAAATTTAACTTTCATGATTCATATAGGGCATGCAATTTTAAACAACTTTCCAGTTTACTTTTATCATCAATTTTGCTTTGTTCTCTTTGTATTATTTGTTGAAAACTATACCTAGGTAGACTCATGCTAATTTTTAATCCCTTGAAGGTCGCATCTTATCTGAGTGCAATTTGACAGTTTTTCATAGTCATCACTGATTGGCTAAAATGCAAGTC